>NC_142680.1:3782500-3908028 GCF_964200805.1 Pocillopora damicornis
TGAGAACATCTTTTCGAAATTCAACCACCAAAAGCTTAATCCATTTGAAGGTTTAGCACATGGTGAAAATTGATTTTATTCACGAAGTATTTTTACTGAAGAGAAATGCATGCTTTCGAAATTAAATTATTTTAAGCACAAAGAAAAGCGCAATGTTTACGAAAATCATTTTGTGAGGTCTTATGAGATCGAAAAAGATGATCTGAGTGTTTAAAAGACGAGATAGTGATTCGTTTTTGCACGCGAAGCCCTCAAACTTGTGCAATCATTTGCTGCTAAAAATGACGATTTCAACGGAATTTCGTTATTTATATTTTTTTTCTGAAATAAAAAGATATTTCGCCAAAAAAAGTATCCAGTGATTTCAGTTATAGCCTAGCCTATCTAACATTAAAATAAGAAAGAAATCGAATTTTCCACCCTTGCCGCGATATGTTTAATTTTTACAGACAAGCGCTCTTAAGTGTTGTCCATGCTCCTTATAATATGTTAGGATGTGTGATATAGCTTTTGTATTCTGGAACCAAGGTGGTTTCCATTCTAATAAAATTGTTTTTCTTGTGCCATGTAAAGCATCTTTACATTCGGGATCTATAGAATTTATATCTGATGCATATTTGTTTTGGCAATACTGTTTATATATTCTCACTTCAAAGAATTTCTCATCAAAACTCAGTTAAACTTTAAAACTGACTGCGGACAGCCCTTTTGTTTTGCATGACAAGAAGGACATAGTAAGGACTGGATTCGCTGCCAATGACGGTAGAAATATCAACATAATTAGGAATCGCTTAATCAAGCATTTGGAATATTTGATAATATCCGTCCAGCTTTTAAAATGTGTTTTTACAAACCTTAACATAACATAGCATAATATTTAATTCAAGATACAATAATGAAAACAAGTAAAATTTATCTTGAAAACAAAGAAACAGAGGTTGGCCCTATGACGTTTCACCTCGAAAAGAAATCGATTCTAATTTTAAATATCTATTTATCTTATTATACACTGTTAAATGTTCATAACTAAGATACCAAGTTAAAGAGACTTGAGTCCTTTCGTAAACTTTTAAAAACTACCTTAGCCCTGTGGCAGTCGCTCTGACGAAGGGCTAACGCTGGAAACGGCAGCTTTGAAACTATTTACGGTGGCTAATTTACGTTATCAACTCAGTTGATTATATTAAATTACCCTGTTATAATTTCACACCAACACAGCACCACAGTTCCTTTAGAAACTTATCCGTCTTGTTTTATTCTTGTACCGTACGGACGGCAAAAGAATATTTGAAAGTGCTACACTTTGCTAGCTGAAGAGATAATTCAAAAGAATGGTCATGCATTTAGCAGATTTGTACTAAGTCAGTTGGAACAGTGTTATATTTTAGATAATTTTAGCCAAACATCAATCTTCTATAAGATTTATCAACTATTTACCGTCTTCTTTAATGAAGAAGTGATAAGCTTGTATACACTTGAGCACAAGTAAACTTGTCCTAAGGAGAGGAAATTTCAGTTTTTGTGTGTTCATGAACATCATTCAATTAATAGTGTTGGGTAATGAGAGGCTCAGCAGTCAGCCTCTCCTCATGAATTAGGCACCTGAACATACAGCAATACCCTTTAATAAAGTTGAGGTGCTATAGATGTTATAGTCTGAAGTTACATATGGTACCCGATCAATCACTGAAATTGTTTAATGATGCATTTAAAAGTGTGAAGGCTGATTTAAAATTATCTTTCAGATTGTACAACAGAGGCCATTGGTCTGGCCACTGATGGTACAATCCCTGACATCAGCTTCACAGCCACATCATATTACGATCATAGATATAAACCTTCTTATGCTCGACTCAATGGAAATAATCGAGGTTGGGCACCCAAGACTACGACCAATCCTGCAGACTTCTTAAAAATTGACCTGCTGCACAAGTATGCTATTTGTGCTGTTGCTACTCAAGGAGCTAATGGTATCAATGAGTGGACAACAGACTATAAGATTCAGTTATCATTGGATGGTACCACGTTTTTCACCTATAAAGAAAACAATAATGAAAAGGTAGGTTTATGTGAAGATCCTGGATATGTTTGAACATATTTTAAAAAAGGTAAAATAATCATCTGAAACACTCAATCAATTTTTGGAGTCAAGATGTGGGACAAAAAAGAGGCGTTTAGTTTGTCAACATTCCGGTTCACTTCTTTTTCAAGTGAACTACAAACGGTTACCCAAAGTGTACATTGTTCTTTCCTTTTTTTAAAAAAAATGTAATGAATGGTACATATAGGTAAATACGATACACTGTCAGCATTGAGTTGTTAATAAGTCTAATAATGATAAGACCTCTGGACTTATGAACCGGTCCTTTAATCGCATTAGATTTTAGAGACGTACTTGTACAGAACACTATGGTTTGTGGTTCATTCATTTGGCTATTTGCCAATTCAAAGTCGTTGGTTATGGAGTACCTTATACTTTATGTAGTTTATGATGCGGTATATCAATTAAGAAAATTTTGATACAATAATGTTGCATTTTTACAACAAACTACAGGTTTTTCCCGGAAACTCAGATCAAAATAGCATCACAAAGAACAGTCTAAAGGAATTTTCAAGTGCAAAGTTTATCCGTTTTCTGCCAACAGCATATTATAGTTGGAAGGCCCTGAGAGTGGAAGTTTATGGAATAGTTCCAACCAAAGGTATTTATTTGCTTTCATTTTTGTCTCCCTCTGAGAAAACATTGAGGTCACAATAACTTATTATTTCTGGAAGCAAAGATTGGGTAATTGTACAGTGCTATGAGGGCACGTTCAATATTCCCAAATGTTGCTTTAGCCTTGGCTGAGTGAGAATGTTATTGAAATAATTTTAAAGTTGACCATTGGAGAATTTGATAATCAACACTCTTTACTCTCTGTTGAACCGTAGATATCACATATCCACTTTAATTTTAGTGTTGAAAATCAGAGACTTCAGTGATCAATACTTTCATTTTGTGTAATGCTCTTATGCTGTGATCCTGTACACGTTCTGTTCCCTTAAGGTTAAGCAATGTGTGTTTCCAGAAAATATCCATACCCCCACCACGGAGGGAATTGGAAATTCCAGAGGGGTGGGGGGGTCAAAGTCCCAGGAAATTCCAGAGGGGATGGGGGGTAAGAGGCGAAATTTTCGTCCAGAGGGTAGGAATTCGATCGACTTTCTTCGTATGTCAATTGGCGCCTTTTACCTACTTTAGTGGGACGTTCTGAAGTTTAAGTTGTTAAATTACGATGCTTCTAACAGTTCTGCAGCAAAAGAAAGTTTTCTTTTATCCTTGTAGCGCTTTGGAACATAAATAACATCAAATAAAGAAGAGAATCACTTTGTTTTTCGAACGGAGCCGCTATTACTCGTTACCAGTCTGCAAAGATTACAACCAACAGGAGTGGTTACCTAGGGATTTTCCTCGGTCATAACACGTTTCGCGTTCGTAAAATTTACAAATAACTGTCTCGGTCTCGCAAAAAAAAAAAAAAAAAAAACGCTGGTCTCGCCGTCTCGCAAAGTTTCGCATAAATTTACCATTCACTACCCCTTATTGACTCCAGCCATCTATTAATTTTGATCTGCACTGAGCTTAATTCCGTTGCATCATAATGTGTAGGAGACTTGACGATTTCTTTATGGCTTACTTGCTTGCGATGTTACAATGTATGATAAGTACAGACGTACCGTAGTAGAAAACAGTTGATAGTAACATTGAGAAACATTAGGATTCAGGGCTTTGTATATATGCGCGTGGGACTGGTAACTAGCCAAGGTTTGTTTATGCACAATCGGACGAAATTATCGACCCGCTGTTAACAAGAATCAATGCTTGTGTGAAGAAATTTTACATTAGAGGCTGGAATTTGGAAAGATGAGTTCAAAATAACTTACTGCTGACTCGGTTTTCTCTTTTGCTCTCTTATTTATGACACAATTTTGTACAAATTTACGTTGCTCAATGTGATTTCGAACGTTCCCATTTCAAGTGCACGCAATTTTCTCAGTACATTGTACAAACTTAACAGTTCAAAAGTGTTTTGTTGCGACTTGTACAGTTTTTTTCTCCTTTCGTGTACTGAGAATACTGTGTTAAATGTTTAAGGATAAGTATTGTATTTTAAAATAAAGCAAACATTAAGTTTAAGCTAGTTAGCGACGTTTACCTTGCGCGTGTACGCCATCTCTCGAATATACACGCGACAAAATCACACGTCCCTCTTGTTTGTTGTTTGCTTCGAGAAAAAAAATATATTTCCAGGGGGTATAGGGGGTGGTAGAAAATTCTTTGGAAATTCCAGAGGGGTGGGGGGGCTACCACTGCTACCCCAAAATGGAAAATCCGAAGGGGTGGGGGGGTCCTATATGAAATTCCCTCCGTGGTGGGGGTATGGATATTTTCTGGAAACACACAATTGACCAAAATGCATAATATATTCAAATTCACCAACATAAATTTTCATCAACATTGCATTTCTTGATGGACAACATCACCCAATGCTGTGCTTCTCAATCACAGTGTGAAAACGTGGGATTTAGGACATGGGCTGCAGTCTTGCATCATACCTGTACACATACAAGCTCACTTAGTCCAAGAAATTTGAAATCAGCAGACTATTGTGTGAGCTTGCCATTTGTTTTCCTATTGCTAGTAAAAGTATGGTCATGTTTGGCATCTTTGAAATTGCCTTGGGATTTAAGTTCCATGCTTAGCTTCCGAGTGCGTGCTGTATCCTGTACAAATATTTTTTGAATTTTCATTTGTTTCTGCAATGCTGTGAACTCTCACTTCAGAGGAATATTCCACTAAAAATAAAGGGGTCAAACCTTGAAGTTAACTGCTGGCAGCCATTTTATTTTGCATGGGAAAGAAGGGGAAAGTAAAGGTTATATTAACTGCAAAGTGCAGTAGATGTAACGTTATAATTATGAATCACTTGACCAATCAAATCGTGGAAATCTCTGTCCATCTTTTGAATTGTGTTTATACATATGGATCTTTTCTAAGGTTTGTCAACTATTTACTATCTTCTTTACCTAACAAAGGGGAAAAAGAGGCTTGATAAGCTTGAGCATAAGTGATTTTTTTTCTCAAGGAGAGAGAAAATGTTTTGTGTGTGTGCAGCCTCTATTCATGAAACAGGCAACCATTGACGTAAAACTGTTACTTTAAATTAAGTTGAGGTGAATTTATCCGTAGATGCGACAAAAAGTGCTTAATTCTTAATTCACTTTAATTATTTACATAATTTGTGTAAAAATGTGAAGGCTGCTTGTTTTAAATTATTATCTTGCAGTTTGCAAAATGGAGGCCATTGGTCTGGCCACTGGTGGTGCAATTCCTGACAGCAGCTTCACAGCCTCATCATATTACGATAGTAGATATCAACCTTCTTATGGTCGACTGCATGGAAATAATCGAGGTTGGGCACCCAAGACTACAACCAATCCTGCTGACTTCTTACAAGTTGACCTGCTGTATGAGTACATTATCTGTGCTGTAGCTACCCAAGGAGCTAATGGTATCAATGAGTGGACAACAAATTACAAGATTCACTTATCGTTGGATGGCATCACGTTTTTCACCTATAAAGAAAACAACACTGACAAGGTAGGTTTACATAAAGGTCATGCGTGTGTTTGTACACATTGAAAATGCCAACCAGGCACACTCAATCGATTGTTTTGAGTCATAGGAAATAGAGGCGTTCAGCTTATCAACATTCAGATTCGATTCTCTTTCTATGAACAGTTTCAGGACTCTTTTTTTATTGATATACAAGTGCACACAACACTATCAGTGTGACAAATTTAATTGTGCCATCACATGACAAATAATGCTTTCAAACTAATACTGGAACATGCATTGTTCTTTCGTGTAAAAACAAAACTGTGTGTGGATGGTACATAGATGTAAAGACAATTCACTTCCAAGATTGTATAGATGTTAAGAGGTCCAAGTCATCCGGAGTTATCAATCATTACATCTTAATTTAACAATGCAACTTACCTGTTTTTTCAAAAATCCAGGAGAAATTTAAAAACATTTGATGTGGATATGAACACCAACTTTTCCTTTGAGTGTGTGTTACATAAACCTCCTCCCTGAATAGTTTCAGCAGAAATACTATTTCAACTTCTGATACACAGTCACATAAACTTTTTTTAGTGGTTTTCCAACAAAAGTGCATTAGGCATTAGAGACATGTACTTAAACGGAAAGTCTTTGTTCATTCATTTCACTACTTCCCACCTGAAAGTCAAAGTTCATGGAAGAGCTGATACTTTTGGTAATAAATGATGCAGTACATTAATTAAGAAAATTTTCATACAATGATGTTGCATTTTGTACAATTACAGGTCTTTCCAGGAAACTCAAATCAAAGAGACATCATAAAAAACAATCTACGGAAATTTGCGAGTGCAAAGTTTATTCGTTTTCAGCCGACGGCCTATTATAGTTTCAAGGCTCTGATGGTGGAAGTTTATGGAATTCTTCTAACTAAAGGTATTTATTTGCTTTGCTGCGACAAAATTTAAGTCACAATAACTAATTATTTATGAAAGCATAAGGAGCTAAGGAGCTAAAGGCAATGCGTGAAGAATGTTCTCCAATACAGACTAATTGATCCTTGATCGAGTGAGAATGGTTGTAACAGTTTAAAAGCTGACCAATGGAGATTTAATGTCTGTTGATCTTTAAATATCTCATTTACTACGCTGAGATCCTTTGCCAAATAAAGTTGTGTTTAGAGTTATTGTTGATCGTGCTCCCAATGATATGCTGGGATTCTAGCATTGAAGATTCTGGAACCCAGAAGGTGTCCATGGGAACGTAATCGTCTCGTGCTGTATAGAGCATCTTCACACTCAGGTTATAAAGAATGTATATCTGATGCATATACACAGTCCCTACTCCTAATGACCCCCAGACTGGGACATCCAATGCTTTTTCTATGATGGAATATTTACATACAAATAAATCAGTAATCAGCTAAAAATTAAAACGCACAACTGATGTTGTTTATTTCAGTTCCATCGCAACCACCGACAGACTTCAATTTGACTGCAAGCTCTTCTACTAGCATTGCAGCTTCCTGGCAGTTACCACCAATACTTGCGAGACATGGAAGAAGCATTATAGGGTTTAAACTGTTCTATAAGGAAAAAAGTTCAGCAGGGCTAGAAACCACCTTGCCTATCAACAGCGGATCAACACTAAGTCAAAATGTCGTGGGACTTGATAAGTACACAGAATATGAATTTCAAATCTTGGCTTTTACATCTGATGGGGATGGCCCAAAGACCCCTGTTAAGGTGAAGAGAACCGAAGAAGATGGTATGTGATAAATCAAAGTCAAAAGATACAAAATTTGGCCGATCAAAGAACATGATCGTTCATACAATTAATCCTGGTGACTGTTATTTCCTACATTGCAGTTCCTTCGGGATCACCTGGTAACTTCACTGTGACTGCAAGCTCTTCGACTAGTGTAACAGCATTCTGGCAGTTACCATCAGCAGACTTCAGAAATGGAATCATCATAGGATTTAAATTGTTCTACAAAAGAAAAAGCTCCGGAGAACCAGCAACCATAATAACTATCAACAATGGAACAACCAGTGCTAAAGATATCACTGGGCTTGTTAAGTACACGGAATATGAACTTCAAGTATTGGCCTTTACTTCTGTTGGTGATGGACCAAAGAGTTCTTCAAGGATTGAAAGAACAAAAGAAGATGGTAAGAAATTAACTAGTATTTAACCTCTCATATACACTTGGAATTTCCTCTTTGCAGACAGCTTTTTTTTTATGGATATAGATATAAAACAAAATACTGATGCTGTGGAAGAAAGCCCTCGCTGGCCTGTATTGGTTTTTTTGTCATTGAAGATATTTAGATCTTATGACCTTTTGCGTGGATCGAGTATGTTTACCTATCTTAGGCTTTCTTAAATGTAACTAATTATGCCTAGCACAAATTAATTTTAATATTTTATTGCAGTTCCATCGAAACCTCCAAACAATTTTACTGTGGATGTAATCTCTTCTACCAGTATTAAAGCATCCTGGCAGTTACCACCAGAGGACTCCAGAAATGGAGTTGTCCGAGGATTTAAATTGTATTACAAAAAGAGAGGCTCCACCGGGTTACTAAATACTTTAACTATTGGAAATGAGACGATTCGGACCAAGGATGTCATTGGACTAGACAAGTACACACGGTATGAATTTCAAGTGTTGGCCTTCACTTCTGTTGGTGATGGAGCAATAAGTTTGCCAAAAGTCGCAAGAACGAAGGAAGATGGTAAGAAATAGGAGCTAATAAGGACGGACTATGGTTACCAGGGCGTCTGATGATACTTAAATTTATTTGCCCACTTAGCTACAAAAATTATTTTTGGTTACATTGCCTTACCATTTCCTTATCAACTTCAGCATAACAGTGGAGTGTAATCTTTATCATAAAGGCTTTACTTTCCAAAAAAAAAAATTAGTTATCGAGGCACATTTTTAATTTCAGTTCCATCCCAACCTCCAAGAAACTTCAGTGTGACCGTAAGCTCGTCCACGAGTGTTACAGCATCCTGGAAGCTACCTTCTGTTAAATACAGGCATGGAATTGTCCTAGGATTCAAATTGTACTACAAAAAAACAGGCTCCAGCGGGTTACCAAACACTTTAACCATTAGGAATGAGTCGGTGGGTACAGTAGAGTTCACTGGATTAGACAAGTACACAGAATATGAATTCCAAGTGTTGGCCTTTACTTCAGCTGGTGATGGACCAAAGAGTTCGGCTGAAGTCGCGAGAACGAAGGAAGACGGTAAGAAATGTAAACCAATAAGAATTTAGCTATAAAAGTAATCCTATCTAAAATGTTTACCTAGCTAACGTTATCCACAACACTTATGTTACTAGAATAACCAACTTTAACAAAACATTGGAGCTAAATTTTTCTTTTTGATGAATTACCAGTAATGATAATATTGCACGAAGGATCATAATTTGTGGTGTGAATCTAATTAGGTTACATAAGGACTTCTTCGTTTAATTGCAGTTCCTTCGAAAGCTCCAAGTAACTTCTCAGTGACGGCGAGTAACTCTACCAGTATTACAGCATCTTGGCAGTTACCACCAGTAGACTCTAGAAATGGAGTCATCACAGGATTTAAATTGTTCTTCAAAAAGAGAGGCTCAGCAGGATTACCAGCCGCTTTAACTATGAGCAACGGACAAATTCGTTTTAAACATGTGACTGGGCTTGACAAATACTCCGAATATGAATTTCAAGTGTTAGCCTTCACTTCTACGGGTGATGGACCAAGGAGTGCTGTTGCTGTCGAGAGGACAATGGAAGATGGTAGCGTTATTCCTCCTGCCTATTGGTTTTAACAAATTTACATATTATTAGTTCAACCTAAACAATCCTCAAAATGTTAACAGAATTATATGACCAACCCTCTTTCATTTCTTGAACCGTAGCACTGTTAGCTAGTTGTAAATAACTTTTCATCCATAATCACTAATTAACTTACCGAGTGTTGCTTAATTACAGTTCTTTATAGACTGACACTTACCTAGAAAACACCAAAGATGTAATCTTTATTTTAAAGGCTTAACTTTCCAAAAAAATTTATACTTTGTTAGGATGATATGAAGTTATCCAAATAGCTTTTTAATTTTAGTTCCATCCCAGCCTCCAAGAAACTTCAGTGTGACCGTTAGCTCGTCCACGAGTGTTACAGCATCCTGGAAGCTACCTTCAGTTCAATCCAGGCATGGAATTGTCCTAGGATTCAAATTGTACTACAAAAAGACAGGCTCCAGCGGGTTACCAAACACTTTAACCATTAAGAATGAGTCGATTGGTACAGTAGATGTCATTGGATTAGACAAGTACACAGAATATGAATTCCAATTGTTGGCCTTTACTTCAGCTGGTGATGGACCAAAGAGTTCGGCTGAAGTCGCGAGAACGAAGGAGGACGGTAAGAAATGTAAACTAATAAGGATTTAGCTATAAAAGTAATCCTATCTACAATGGTAACCTAGCTAACGTTACCTACAACACTTATGTTGCCAGAATAACCAACTTTAACATAACATTGGGGCTAAATCTTTTTCTGATGAATAATCAGTAATGATAATATTGCACGAAGAATCATAATTTGTGGTGTGAATCTAATTAGGTTACATAAGGACTTCTTCGTCTAACTGCAGTTCCTTCGAAAGCCCCAAGTAACTTCTCAGTGACGGCGAGCAACTCTACCAGTATCACAGCATCTTGGCAGTTACCACCAGCAGACTCCAGAAATGGTGTCATCACAGGATTCAAATTATTCTTCAAAAAGAGAGGCTCAGCAGGATTACCGGCCGCTTTAACTATGAGCAACGGACAAATTCGTTTTAAACATGTGACTGGGCTTGATAAATACTCCGAATATGAATTTCAAGTGTTAGCGTTCACTTCTACGGGTGATGGACCAAGGAGTGCTGTTGCTGTCGAGAGGACAATGGAAGATGGTAGGATTATTCCTCTTGTTTATTGGTCTTAACAAATTTCATGTTGTCTTTTAATAACATTTCAAAATTGTAGAATAGGTTTCAGTGAGGCCCTAAACTACTGTAAAAATTATAAGCAAATGAATAGCAAGTCTCCGAGTCTTTGCGGCTCGATGGCATCACATCAGCTAAGGAATAACGGGGCCATGGCTGTCAGCACGTTGTAATTAGTTTTAATCCATAAACATCAAGTCAGCTAACGAGTGTTGCTTTATTACAGTTCTTTAGTTATAGACTGACACTTACCCATAAAACACCATAAAGGTATTCTTTATTAAAAGGCTTTTCTATTTTAATAAACCTCATACTTTGTTATGTGGAAATAAAGTTAACAATGAGCAACTATTCTACTTTCAGTTCCATCCCAACCTCCAAGTGACTTCAGCGTGACTGTAAGCTCGTCCACGAGTGTTGCGGCATCGTGGAAGCTGCCTGTTGTTGAATCCAGACATGGAGTCATCATAGGATTTAAATTATCGTACAAAAAGAAAGGACCTGCAACAATACCAGTCATTCTGAATTTCACGAATGGGACAGTCAAGAGCAAAGACATCACTGGACTCGATAAATACACAGAATATGAATTTCAAGTCCTGGCATATACATATGTTGGGGATGGACCCAAGAGCCATGTCATTGTTTTGAGAACAAAGGAAGATGGTAGGAACTCAGAGAAGAGAATGAGCAATATTACGTTCATATTTGGGTCTTTTATCGATAGACCGCATATATGCTGAAACTTTTTCCTTTTCCTTATCGCAGTTCCTTCGGGATCTCCAGGTAACTTCACCATGAAAGCAAGCTCTTCCACTAGTATAACAGCATTCTGGCAGTTACCACCATCAGACTCCAGAAATGGAATCATCACAGGATTTAAATTGTTCTACAAAAGAAAAAGCTCTGACGAACCACCAACTATAATAACTGTCAACAATGGAACAAGCAGTGTTAAGGATATCACTGGGCTTGCTAAGTACACGGAATACGAATGTCAAGTGTTGGCCTTCACTTCTGTTGGTGATGGACCAAAGAGTTCCTCAGAGATTACGAGAACAAAAGAAGATGGTAAGAAGTGATTCTATGAAGACCTACTAATGTTCATAAAATGGCCACGGAGTTATTTTCAAACTTATTTTCTAAACTGATATCTAATTGCTATGCATTTCTTGTTACCGTGCTGTAAGGCACAAATTACCTTCGCGTTGTGTCTATGTCACTGAACTTTGGAGATAAGAAAGCATTCGTGCATAGGGTTCCATGGATCGATGTTTGTTAAATCGTGGGTTTACTGATTCTACTTTAAGACCCAGTGTTGCATGTGGCGCCTTTTTGTATGATGTTTTTTAAAGATTAAAGCTCAGTTATTCTTCCTCTGTTAATGAGTCGCTCAGCAATATACGTCGCCAATGAAAGTCATTATTTGTCGTGATAAAATTGTCTCTGTTTTATTTAATTCGTACGCTTGTTCGTCCACCCTTCTTTTGTTACTTCGTTCATTCGTTCCCCACTGCAGGTGTTCAGTGCTTAAACTTATTAAGCCTTTTTCGGCGCCTTCTTGTTTCATTTTTCAGTGCCCTCAAAGCCTCCAAGAAATTTCTCAGTGACTGTGAGCTCCTCTACCAGTATTACAGCTTCCTGGCAGTTACCATCAGTAGACTCTAGACATGGAATCGTCACGGGATTTAAACTGTTGTACAAGAAGAAAGGTTCTACGGGGTCGTCAAACATAATTACTATTTCTAATGGGACGATCCATGCAGAGGATATCACTGGCCTTGATAAGTACACAGAGTACGAGTTTCAAGTGTTGGCCTTCACTTCTGTTGGTGATGGACCGAAGAGTTCCCCTCATGTAGAGAGAACAAAGGAAGACGGTTAGAAATTAAAAGCCAGTTGTAGACAGAATGTAGAAATATTTTTCCATAATGAATCATTCGGTTAAGTAACAAAAATTGAGATTAATAAGATTTTCAGTTTCTTTAATTATTATATTAGTAGATTATGGCGGGACAAACTATTTCATATTTATAAATGGGGTAGGATTTAAAAAAAACTGTGGTGCTGCGTCGGTGGAAGAGTATGACATGAAAACCATCAGGTTTTATCAACTGAATGATGATGTAAATTGGTCACCGTTAAGAGTTTTAAAGCTGACCTTTCGAGCGTTAGCCCTTCGTCAGATTTACATTCGTATATATTTCGCCCTGACGAAGGGCTGACGCTTGAAACGTCAGCTTTGAAACTTTTTACGGTGACCAATTTACATTTTCAACTCAGTCGATAAAACCAAAATTATCTCATTTCTAACTCCTCCATGAACCTTGGTTTTCTAGACCAGGAAAAGGGGGTCTGCTCTCTTTTACAATTCTCTTTAAAGTCGAAAAGCTTCCTTTGAACAGGTAACAGATTCTAGTTTACACTCAGGAAAAACATCAAGTTCGTATTTTATATGTCTTTGGTTGCTAAATCCTTTTTTTTTCCATTATTGAATTGAAGCTCCATCTAAAGCTCCGGTTGACGTGTCTGTGACGGCAAGTTCTTCTACCAGTATTACCGTGTTATGGAAGCCCCCACCAGAAAACGCAATACATGGAATAATCAAAGGTTTTAAATTGTTTTACAAAAGAAGAAGCTTTTTAGGATCTGCAACCGCCATAACTATTAACAGTGGAGCATCATTAAGAAAAGATTTCACTGGGCTTGACAAGTACACAGAATATGAATTTCAAGTGTTGGCCTTCACTTCTGTTGGTGATGGACCAAAAAGTCCCGTTGAGGTCGAGAGAACAAACGAAGATGGTAAGTGGCCACATACAGATTGAATTTGAGTAATGTTTCAAGTGTACGATCTTTGAAAACGGATTTCTTTGGATGCCTTTTTTTTTAGACAGATCACCTTTAAATGCTTCTTGTAGTTTCAGTAGTTGTAGATTCAGGTTTTTGTCGACTTCATGGCACATAGCTAAGAATAAGAAGAAACGCCATATTTCCTCTAATCTTACGAGGGTGGTATTTCATGATATGGGTGTACAGAGCGAGGCTAAAATCCATGTAAGGCTTTTTTTTCTTAACTTTATGAGTGTTTCCTATTTGAAGGATTCACAGGAGAAACTAAGTCTATCACCAAAATATAACAGACGAAATATTGCTCTGTTTGGTCTCATTGGTGTCAGATCTTCGAGGTTCAAAAATTGAAATACCCTTTTTGCGTCATAGTTGAAGGAAATGCAAGGTGATGAGGAAAATGAGCGTTATGGTGTATGCAAATAAATTCTTTTTACTTCCCATACTTATTTTGGATCAATATCAGTATCTGGGCAACTGCCCACCTACCCCTACCCCTACCCCTACCCCTACCCCTACCCCTCCCCTAACCCAACATTAAGCTTAACTTTTTGTCAATTGACTGTTGTCGAGTTAGGGGAGGGGTAGGTGGGCAGTTGCCCAGATACTAATATTGATCCCTTATTTTTTTTCTTAATAGCGCCGAGTGCTCCTCTTTCGTTTGCCTATAAGGAAGTTGCCCCGAATAAGATGCGTGGTCCAAGATTAAACTTGACTTGGAGCAAGCCAGCAGAAGCTAATGGAATCATTAGAAATTACACTCTGTCCTATGCAAACAAAGATTGTGAAACAAAGCAAAGTGTTGGAGGAGACGCGTTCAGTTACTTGGTAGATGTCCTGGGCGGAGTTACGTATCATTTCTATATCACAGCTGTAACTATCAAACCGGGACAAAATGGCTCTTTTTCTGTGAAAACCAAAGAGTACGGTATGTTCAGCATCAGGGAAAAAGTAATGATTTTGTTAATGCTCAATACATGAATTTTGTTAGTGATCAAGCATCATGGTGGAATCTTGTATAGAAAGAAGTTAAACATAATATTTGGACTGTCCAAAATTGAAAGATTTGTGAAATGAAATGAAGCTACTGAGAACGTTCAAATTGTTCTGGCTTTAGCAATGTGAAGAGATTGCTGTGTGAAATAGTGGCAGAAAGATAAACATTTAAAGCTTGTACATTGGTTGAAGAACGATTTCAAACGTTTTCATGCGCGCCAAAGTAAACAATGATCCGTTTGTGCACCGATACTGGAATACTAGCTCATTTTCAATTCTGGTTTCAATCTGTACTTGCTTGCTAAGTGTTTTTTTTTCGCTCTCTTTACTAGAGCCCAGCCGTGGACCAGAAAATGTATTGTCTATCGAAATTGGGCGCACAGAATATCAGATAACCTGGGATGTTTTGCCCAGAGAGGTTGCAAATGGGTTCATTAAAATATATCAAGTGAGACTTCTGTTGAAAGAAAGTTGCTCCTCGGTTGACGCTTCGTTTAATTCGACATTCAACACAACTAAAACAGAGATTTTGTTGTCCAGTCTCTCAATCTGCTCAAGGTATGAAGTGTCGGTTAGAGCCTTCACTGTAGCGGGACCTGGGCCTTACAGCGAGCCTTTAGTGATCCAGACTTTAGGTGAGTGAAAGAAGAAAAATATTTTGATGTTAAATACGATTGTTTTCTAGAAAGTCTCATTTTTGCCTTATTTCCCCCTTGCAGAGTGTGCTTCGCAGCACATGTTACAACATTAACTAAGTTTTGTCCTTTGGCAGAAAATAATGGATTCTACATTAAAGGGGAAAAGAGTGAAGAAATGCTTGAAATTCACATTAAATGTTGAAACGAGGAGCTACTTAAATTTCGTACTTTTGTGTCTACAGAGTGCTATTTCAATTGCTTGATTCTATCTGCTTCTCGCAGAAATATTTTTGTTCGCTCTGGTTAATTGGACTTATTGAGCGCATTTTAAATCCCACGTGATAGATTTCATGTATAGTAATGGTCACTCGATAGAAACTGATTACTTTGTCCAAGAAATTCTTCATGCATGAATTTCCTCTCCAATGGACGTTTCGTTTCCTTTCACAGATGAAGTTTGGTCTCATAAAAAGCCTTCCCCAGCAGAATTCTCTAGTGACGGAGGAATCACAGCAAAAGTAACACTCCCAAATTTTATGGGAAATGTAAGGTATGTTGAGCAAGTTTTAGTTCTCTCTTTCAACAAATGCTCGAAATCTTGGATACTTACAGGAAAGCGTTTTAAGGCTGGTTCTCAACTGTGGAAAGCGTTTTAAGGCTGGTTCTCAACTGTGTTTAATGTCCAATAGCGTTAGTCGATGAACCTCAACCATAAAGAAAAAATTCATCAACACTAAGTATAAGCTCTATGTAAATTATCGTAGCTTTTGGATGCCGCAGTTATAGTAGCTCACATAATTTTAAAGACTTGTAGGAGTGTTCTCCTTATAATCTTCTTAATAACTTCCAATTGATTTGTAATATTTTCTGCAGTTAATAGCCTCTTAGTTCGTGTTTGTCTCTTTCTGTGTTTTTAAAATTTAGAAGATTATTGGCATCAATTATAAATGTAATTTCGGGTTTTCAGTGAAACCAATTTTGAGATCTTCTTAATATGACAGCTTAAAAAAAGAATTTTGGTATTACAGTTTTTTTCAAGTCATCGTGATTACATATCGCTCTGGCTACAACGGTGTCGTAAAGCCACCAGCGGATTTTACAACACAAGAACTGATGACTTATGAAGAAGCTCACAAATCTCCAGTGCCTGCAGCCTATGTCACTTTCCAGTTTGGAGGAAATGATCTTAACAATCACCAAGAATTTACTGTAGGAGATGGAGTCCAATCAAACAGTAAAATAAGGAAAAAGAGAAGTAATGGCGAGGAGTATTATTACAACAAACCATTGCACCCAAATACGAATTACAGAGTGTTTCTCAGAGCTTTTGTCACAGAGGTATTTTGATCAACTGATTTGTCTCCTTCCAAGATGAACGACGCATTTGTTACCTCAAAGCACAATCTATTTTGAATGTAGTAATTTACTTCTTGCTGCTTCTACTCCAGATTACGTCTTTGTCACGCCCCCCCTCTCGCTCAAGTTCCCAAGTTTCCAAGTCCCAAAGTTGTAAATCACCATGCGAACTACTATTTATAATTAGGGAAGAACGTCTTTGAAAATAGAGCGCTTTTCGATTGAATGTCGTAAAACTAAATCCAAAGCAATCACAGCGACCAATCAGAAGTGAGAAAAATAGCTTGAGAGTCAAGAGAGTTCAAATTCAATACGACCTGCCTAATGCTCGGGAAAACACTAGCGGCCACGTCGATTGCTTTTAGTTTTAGATGTGATTGGTCGAGAAAGTGGCGTGAGTTTTCCGGACCGCTCACAGAGTGATGTAAAAGAAAAACAAGGCAATCCCAGACTATTTTCTACTCTCCAAAGTGCTTATCTCAGGTCATTGATGTAGACTGTTTAGAGACGAAATGCTAAAGGAAAGTACGACATGATGTCTTATTGTGCATGGGCTGCTTTCATTAATACATCATATTATTTTACCGGTCACAAAGAACATACAATGCGTTTATCTTCAGAAGGGGAGGAGTTCCTAATTTTTTGTGCATAATGTTTGAATCCATTTTGCTCAAGGAATTTCGCTTACGACATTTTTATGGGCTGTCTTTGCAGACGCTGTATACCTCAAGCAGTTTCATAGCGCTGAAAACTAAAGGTACCGTTCCATTTTGTGTTTATTTATTTTAGTGGTTCTGTGGCTTTCACTATCAATGATATTTAACAGTTTCGTAAGTAAAGGAAATCAGGTATGATGTTAGATTGATAGAATAAGAGAGATGATATCTTTTTAGCTCGGTAAAGAATAGAGAAGGACGTTTTTCGTCTTGTCACGAGCGTGGGACAAAGAAAATAACCTGAGTCCCCATGAGCAATCGATTCCTCAGACTCAGAATTTTCAATGATAGCCTAAGTATGTAAAATCAACCTTTTCCTTCGTGGCAGTGAGGATGTACGAAACGTCTGTAGCTTGCTCGTGTAACCTTAAAGAACCTTCCTTGGTGTCAGAGTATTGCTGTTTTAGGTGTTTTGAATTGAAAACGGGATGCTTTATAATATAATCATGGCAGATAAGCCAGTGATCAAGGAACTACCAGAAAAGACAACCATAATTGTTGGTGAAAAGGCAGAGTTGACGTGTAAGGCCAGCGGAGATCCACAACCTTCTGTTACGTGGAGTAAAGATGGAGACACCAGTATACCACGGGCCAACTTTAACAACGATGGCAGGGTACTTGTTATCCGAGACGTGATACATCGTGATAGCGGTGTCTATGAATGTACAGCATCGAACAGTTTTGGAGCGAGCCATTCAGCTACAACTTTGATAGTGGCTGGTAAGTTAGAAAATTAATAACTGTTTTTGAGCCTAGTGTAGCGAAGTCTTCACCTATCTATCACTTTGGTACACCAAACAGTCAACGTGGCGCTATATGAACTTGCTGTTCAAACATTGGTTCTTTTTCTTGTTGGATTGGTGGTCAATTGCAAATCACCCTACTTTTACCCGTTGCTCAAACAGTAATGCGGGACCCATTTGACGCGTGAAGTAAAACGGCAAGATGATAGTGTTATGAGTAATTATTGCAAATGTAAAACTTCCAGAAATTTACAGACTGCTGATTCATGCTGAATTGCATACCATAGAACTTTCCAGAAGATTTCATTAAGTCACGCATTTATTATGTAATACTTCTAAAACAGTTCTTATGTAAGCTTCTGGAATGTTCCAGAACACTTTGTAAATATATATAAAGACTCACTTATGTAGTAGTAATAGTTTTTGTCGGAGCGACGAATGTTTTGAAAGTTATACAGAGAGAGTCACTGCGGAGGGCGCTTATTTCAAGGAACTTTGGAGACAGCTGTGAAATTGTGTCAGTGGTGAGCTAGGATATAGACTTTGGTGGGCTTATTAAGTTTATTAGCGATAGGTATTTTACTGCTTCTAGGAGTCGCTCCTTGTTAAGAACATTACCCGCTGTTTAAAAAAGTAGTTGAGTTTGTGGGATTTGAAGTGTTTTTCTGTCGGTTAGATTATACCGTAACACTTGCCCCCCCCCCCCCCCTTCTCTCTTCTTTTTCCTTTATTTAAATTTTTGGAACATTCTATGTCTTGTTTGTTATTTACTTGTGTGTACCTTTCCAGATAAACAAAGGGACTTGTTCTATTACGTGCTGTTCATATCATACGGTTTACTCTAAGTGTAGTTTGTTTGAACTTGTAAATTGATAATAGTTTCCCTCTTTATCCTTTGAATTAGATAAACAAAGTAACTTTCCTGTTGCTGTCATCATTGTGCTCTGTGTTGTTTTTGTGTTATTGGCTGTCATTGGCCTACTGGTATGCAAGTGGAAGAACAGACGAGCTAGAATCGAACTAAATGACAAAACAAAGGAACTGAACAGAATCATCTGTGACGACATGGGTCCATCCAACTCTTCGTATGAACAACTTGCGTCTTCTTCAGGACCGTGTCTTCAACTCCACTCGATGTTTTCCGAAGGCCAATCGCCTGCATTTCCTGATCTTCAAGGTTTGAAGTTTGAAAACAGAGCATATGATGGCCAAAGTGTGAGCTCTGAGAAAGAAATTGAGGAGAGTGACAAAGAAGAAGGGGAAGAAGTTGTTAATGACACAGGAAATAGTGTGTGTTGATTTGGTTCTATTCTTCTCACTGCTCTCGACCACCTTTACATTTACATTTAGCTTGAAGGACACTGCCCCGGTTTGCACCTCTGCCCTGTAGAAGTGAAATCCTAACACTCGTTGTTTTGTTGTCTCTTTCTTCATTCTCTCTTACTACACAAGATTGGCAATATAAAAATTATAACAAACTTACTAACAGAATTAAAGTCATAGTTGAGGAGATATCCTGAGAGAAAATAGTCCTCGAAGACTGTTACATAACAGCAGAAAAAACAGAAAATTCGGAGAAGGGCGTACTCAAGGAACGGCCCCTAAAAGAGCTACGTGCTATTCGTATAAATTACCTGTTTATAAGTTCAGTGCGGAAGATGAAAAGTACTTAATGTTTACACCTTAAGGCATCTCTAAGAAAAAGGGGAGTCTAACATGCTAAATTAAAATTTAAGGACTATTTTCCTGATTGGGAATTCGACATGGATCTAACTTAAAAACGAGAATATTAAAGAGGTAAAAGTATAAGGAGGGTTATTTCCAGGAAATTCCAGTTCGGAATCCATTTTTATAAGGTAAAGTCATTTTTTTAGTAATTAAACATCTTTTAGCAACATAATGGAAATATACCGATATCTAGCCGCAAATCGCAGGTTGCACAAGAACATTTGTCTCCATCACGATCTTAAGAAGGAAAAGGTGACCAAAGTTCTTCCTGTGAGATAAGACCGCCAAAAGGAGTAAGAAGTAATCAACTGGCTTATTATAATGTTTACTGAATGGCTTATGCTAATATATTATTTCCATTCATTTTCCAACACCAATATAGGAAACCCTTTAAATGTTTTAGATTAGATATATTTCGATTGTTATCGTTTAAAAGCCCTCAACAATAAAATTTGAATTACCTACTTGGCTAGCATTCCTGATAAACCAGTCTACAATTGCACGCATGAACTATACCCTTAAAGTGGTACACCCCTGAAGTATCGAGTCAGTGTGTGTGTTTGTGGGGCGGAGAGTGGGCTTGGTGGGCATATTCAGGTATCAAATGTTACTACAGCAGCAAAATATTTGTAACCCTCATCTTTCACGATCACTTGCATTATTGTGAAAAATTCCTTTCCCGTTTCTCGGTATCTTTTGTTTTTAAAAAAGCGGCCAGTGCATTTGGTTTTTTACAAAGCCGCCACAATCTTTCTTAATAGAATTTCAGACCTTCATCTAGTCTGATTTTCACATATTATTATTTGCGTAGTCACTAAACAGATGAGAGATGAAACCACCAGAAAAGTAAACAAATGGCCAGTCACGAAAGCAACGCTTCGCTTTTCCCTATAAAAATTCGCTGGTTCCGCATGAAAGCAAATAATAATATAAGACACATATGAGAAAATCAGTGTGTGTACACATCTGAACGTTAAAACTATATCAAGTCGAAGGAACAGTTTTGGTCTCGGTTCGCATTTTTTTCAACAAAATGAACACATATCGGTTGAAAAGATGAAACATTTGGACCACATGCAAAGCAGTCACTTGTTTCTCGAATATTGCGCGTGTTAAATATTCGATAGAGGCATCTCATTTACATCTACATCTTCTTTTATTAAGTTGGTAAATTCTGTACAGAGATCACACCAATCAACTCGCGCGCAAAGTGAGAATACTATGTGAAGGCTTGAAATTATAGTGACCAAGAAACGGGCAACCGTGCAATTATAGTGCAAATAATCGTGAAAGATGATCGCGGAAAAGCGATTGCGTGACGCTCGGTAACATGCCATCACGTATCAGACGAAAAAAAGTAAAAAGTAAAAATTCTCAGTCTGCATTTTTTATTTAGTTGACATTTTGTACCCGGTCTGCAGTCTGCATTTTGTATCGACCGGATTGATATTGCTGTTTTTGTTCGAGCGAGCCTCAAGTCCGGACCGAATTATTGGGGCTTGAAAAAATAATATAGTGAGACTATCTTGGCCGCTATTATTGATGTGCGGACTGTATGTTGAAGAACTCCCCAGGACAAGCACAATGATAGAGCAACGATTACTTTATACCAACTGAAGACGAACGCAAATGCGCGGCTTAACAATATGGCTGCCTCTGGTACCCTTCTGCGTGGTCACAACGTGTGTTGAAATGAACATTTCGGCTTCTCGACTCAACTTGCATTTTTAGAAGTTCGGGAAGGGATTTGAGGTTATTATTTTTATTAAACCATACAAATTTTATTTCTTTCCACGTGAGTTTCTGAGCTTCATCGAAATTCATTTTGACTTTTTGAATTTTGACTAAGTGGTCCACAACTTCCGTCCACGGAATACAACTTCCTTCCACGGAATACAACTTCCTTCCACGGAATACAACTTCCGTCCTCGAAATACAACTTCCGTCAACATCTGCTTCACTGCAATACCTCACTCATTGCTTTCAGCATGAATGAGCTAAAAACAGTATAAATTCTCAGTCTGTATTTTGTACCCAGTTTGCAGTCTGCATTTTGTACCCGATCTGCAGTCTGCAGTCTGCAGTCTGCATTTTGTACTGACCGGATTTGTATTGCTGTTTTTGTTCGAACGAGCCTCAAGTCCGAACTGAAATATTGGAGCTCGAAAAAAAAAATTAGTGAGGCTTTCTTAGCCGCTATGATTGATGTGTGAACTGTATGTTGAAGAGTTCCCGAGGACAAGCACAATGATAGAGCAATGATTACTTTATATCAACTGAAGACGAACGAAAATGCGTGTCTTACCGATATGATTACCCCTGATGCTCTTCTGCGTGGTCACAGCGTGTGTTGAAATGAACCCGCTACGGGTCCATTTAGTGTGAACATTTCGGCTTCTCGACTCAAGTTGCATTTTTAGAAGTTCGGAAATGTGATTGAGGTTACTAGTTTTATTAAACCTTAAAAATATTTTATTTCTTTCCACGTGAGTTTCTGAGCTTCATCGAAATTAATTTTGACTTTCACTAACTGGGGAAGGTTAGCATGCGAGACTACTTCCGTTCACGGTCCACAATTCAACTTCCGTCTACGGTCAACAACTTCCGTCATCACCAGCGTCACCACAACACTTCATTCATTGATTTCAGCATGAATGAGCTAAAAATGGATTTGGAATTAGCATATCCTGAATTATTACCTCTTCTAAAGCAGTGGCTTCGTTTTTTTCGAAATTTAGGTCCACTGGCAGAACGATTTTTATGACTGCAGAGGCGATTTCCACTAACGAGGTTTTCAAGAATCCGCTCGCTGAAAACCCCGCTCTTGTAGATATTATTTAAGCTCTGCCACACTCATTGCGTTTAAATCGGCTTTACTTTTGTGATCTGCCATTCTTAAGTTTAACTACTCTTAAAGGTCGACCTGAGTTTCGCAGAATTTCTCACTTGCGTTACTCAAGTTTAAAAAAATCGGTACGTTTTGGGAATCAAGGCTTCCTCACGATCTACAGCAATTCGTGGGCGCTAATTTCCTAACAGAACTTCAACGGCAGCGAAATAACAACTTGCTCGATAAACAATCAAATAAATGATAAAAGAAAGATGTCAATTTTGAGCGAAGAAACGCATCTTGAAAGTGCGAAGTTATTTAAGAAAAATTACCAAAGCAGAAGTTGCGAGCTCGACTCAATGTCCCAACTTTCGGGGTTTGTTTACATCAAGAGTCACGTGACAAAACACGTGTCGTCAATTCAGTTCCTGTCACAGGAACTTACTATACCGTAGATGTTATCAAATGATTGTCACGTTCAAACAAGGCCCTACTCACTTAATTGATCCGTCAGGAAATAGTAATTATCGCTGAGCTTAGCTTACGTGGTGCTTTTTTTAGATATATTCACGAGGTTTTACCTGGTTAGATCAGTTCAAGTGTAGATTCCAGTGCGTCAACTTCTATTCGGCATTGGACCATAGTTTCTCTCTACGCTGTTACTCATGGTGCAAACCAAGTAAGTAATCGATTCCTCGTTTTTAGGCCTTTTCTATCGTTATTCGTTTCAGTCAAGTCTCACTTTATCACCTATCAAATGGCCTATATCGTTATTAAATCGGTTTGATGGTTTTTTGTATGCTTGGAATCGTGCTTGATTAGGTCCATATCTCCAACAGAGGGTTATTTGACATAAAGCTATCGTCCGTGTAGCTTATTAATCGTTTTCCAGCCTTCCTTACGGTCAATATAAGTGCCGATTATATTTGACACTTCCATGTTACGGTCGTTATTGCAATGTTAGCGATAATTCCTGCACTTGTATTATTTTATCTTCGATATGTTAGTTACGTTAGCTTCTATTTTCGTTTTTGTATTTCAGTTCGAACCGGTATACGGTTGACGCCATACGATTCACTACTAAGCTTACAGCACGCGATTCGTTTTAACTGATTTTGTATGCAACGTTGGTCTCTGTCAATCAAACGCTGTTTACATCGTAGTCAGAAGCTTGTGGCTTATGCATTTATTCCTTGTGTAGCGTTACAAGATAACGTACAAAAAAGGGAAATCGTAAGAACCATCACATAACAATAATGATCACAACCACAATGACGTTAAAGAACTGTTTTGCAAACCAAAACAGTTACACGAAGGTAAAACTCTCTCCCAAATGTCAAAGCACGTCCAAACCCCCAGATATTGTCACGTGACACGTAACGTGACACGTTACGTAACGTAAAACCGGAAATGAAACGGTAGCCACAAAGTTCTTGACGAGTTCGTTTAACACTTCGCAGAGTTATACACATGTGATTACTTGGATTTGATATGCTACACTCAATCCTTGTAAGTCACAATTGTGAATTATGTTATTTGAGGGTTGAAAGGTGGAACCTCAATGCTTTTGTTTAGAAGTACAAATTGTTTGCTCTACACTGAAATTTTCCTTTCTCAAGTCCAAAAAAAAATCAGCACGATTTTTTCTTCATCTTTGGGTGAAATATAAAAGGTTAAATTAGGCATCCTAAGGGAATGAGAAATATGGTAGATGATTTAAAAACTCTGGGATAATATTTGCATGAAAAAGATTGGAATGCTACTGGTGGACAAAATTTATTTCTCCCACACAAGTCTTCAAAGTCTAAATGTCTTAAAACTTAACATTTTTTATTGTTATGGCCTTTAAACTCTCTATACATGTAGTGGCAAACTTAACTAGGCCAATAGTTTTGAGTCTGAACAAAATTTTTTTTATAGAAATTAGAGAGTTATTCTGCTAATAAAATGTAGGATTGCAAAAAGCCTATCATGAGTGTCTCTGTTTCTTTCAATTGTATTCCTTGGCCTGTATCTTTGAGCAACGACAAATTACACGTTAATAAATAATGCTACTCTGTAAGAGAATGCTCTGTAATGCTTTGCTCCTGCATTCAAACGAGTCCAGTCCACTGCAAAATGTCCATGCTGGAGAACACATTCAGTGATCGCCGAAGAATATTTTCATTGCTGTCATGTCACTATTTGAAGACTCGATACTCGTTTTCAAACAAAATCGATTACACCTGAGAGCTATAGAATTAAACAGGTTGTCACACAGTTCAAAAACTCAACCATTTTGAATCAATTTCATTCAGTTGTTCACATCGTAAATTGTATGTGCTTGAATCTCGTCATCACACGTTTGATCACATGTTATACTCAAGCCAATCTCTCGCACACTGTCCCTAACGTGACAAAAAAGCGTTACACACTGGATGCGAAATTTCCTCACGGATTTCATACCCACATTTGGGATAAGATAACTCCTGTTATAGACACGAGATAGTATCCACAGTAAAGCTTGGGGTTAAACAGACGTGCTGCCCTTGGCTAAACCAATAATCAGAGCTAGACATATTTCCTTACCTCGATGGTCGCAGATTGCTTGGACATTGATGGAGTGAAATCCTCTCCGGTTCACGAAGTCCGGTTCATTTTCGTTAGGGGCAGTTATTCAAACATGGGTACCGTCGATGCACCAAGGGATCCAGCTGGCGGTTAAAACTTCTTGTCTTTCAACGACGTTGATTGCCGGGCAAGTTGCACTAAAAAAGGTGTAACTGTCGACCGGCAATTCTTTTTTTTTAATCCAGTGGATAAAAATTTATAGTACCTACAATTACAATTCCATTGTAATAACTAGCACAAAGGTAGTCGCAATCCAAGACTTAATGAGGCGAAATCACCTTAGCTCCCACAACTTACAAGTGAAGTAAATCTGGAAGCACATGGTACTTAACGCACGATTGGCTTACACAAGTCACGTGATATAAAGCGATTGCGTGACATAGTAACGTTACGACTAACTGAATAAATTTTTCTGCTGGATAGCGATTGGATACCGCTACCGTAATTTGAACAACCGATATGACGCTATGGGTAAAAATTTATCCGCTGAATAGCGATTTATCCAACGGATAAGAGGTTACCGCATCCTTTGAACAACCGGGGCCCGTACATTGAAGGAGGTGTTTTTGCTTACCGCTATGGCTCGGCATTAGCTCAATAGAGCACAGTACCGCCAGTAACACTTTTCCTAACAAGGCAATCGAAACTTGGATTATTCATAATGTTAAGAGAGCTTTTACGATCATTCTCATATTGCTTCCTCTGATTGCTAATACAATTTCTTGATTCATTCACAGCTCAAATACTGCCGGTAGTTGTCAAAATAAAGCTTGAAGAAAAAAAAACTATATTACAAGGACAAATATTTTCGTTCAGGCCCGAGCAGGATTCGCCAGCATTGAGAACCAAGAAGCTTAGCTAGAGGCTGATCTGAGTAACGCTACATGTGTTTTAACTTTAAATTGGTATTATCAGCACTGAGTACTAGTTCAGGAAAATGTTTTGAATAACGTTAGAAGCCCATTACTTGGAGCGTTCAACTCCCATACTGTGTTTGCTTGTTTATGTATATATATGTTTTCAAAAATAAATATTATTGTTAGACAATAGATTGTATTTATATGTGACAGATTATTATATTACATGTTATTCTGTTAAAATATAACACAACTTTCTTAATTGAAAAATTTGGCACTAATTTGATTTGACCATTACTTGACATGAAACGCTTTTTGAGTAATTTTTTCAAAAAGAAAATAACTCTATGTTAGCGTATAGAGTGGTATGTTGTTCGCATCAATCAGATTGTTTAGGGTATGTATCTCGCACAAATCAGAGCGTCGTTTTTGTTCTTTTGCTCAGATTTCAACGAGTTAACCAGGGATTCGGAGAGAGCATTTAGTAAAATGGAATCATCATTTAGAATGAGAAATGTTGGCTTTTCTGTGCTCTCAACGTATATTTACCGCTCTTTATGAGAAATGCGATTCTACTGCACAGATTAAAGACATCAGATTGCCTACAGCAAACGTATTGCTCATGCTGTGAAAATGGTGGATAGTTATTCAAGAGAAAATGGAGTTCTGTGCACTGTAGTACGATCATGGTTATTGTTCCTTCACGACGAGAGTGAGTGGAAAAATTTATTTGATTCTGTTATCTGGAATGAATGATTTACGGAGATAAGTTGATGTGATGTGATCTACTGACGTTGAAAATATATCAAGTCGAAGGAACAGTTTTGGTCTCGGTCCGCATTTTTGTCAACAAAATAAACACATACCGCTTAAAAAGATGATAATGAAACCACGTGCAAAGCTGTCAATTGTTTCTCGAATATTGCGCGTGTTAAATATTCAATAGTAACGTCTCATTTACATCTATCGCTGACGTGCTTTTTTACCTTTTCCTCTAATAACATATCTAAAATTTTTTTTTTAAGAGGGTACGGTAACGAATCCTGCAATCTGATTGGTTTCGTCAGTATTTTCCTATCTCTACTCACGGGCAACGGTCACGCTTTCGTGAGTCGCCGAATACATCCCTTCGTTCATTACCATTTTTCATAAATACATCTCGTTTTACCTGTTGGGAAGTGTTTTTAAGCAAAGACGTCGGTCACTACCTCAAGCCGATAACTAACTTATTAATCCTCTCTTTTCTCTCTCTCGAGTCACTTTGGTTGACTAAAAATTTTCGTTTCAGAATGACTTTTTTGTATAAGCAATAGTGTCATCACGTTGGTTGACAGGCGGCCTAAAAACCGTCTGCAGTTAATTTTAATCGTTTACAAAAAGTACCTAGAAAGTTAAAACGGGAGATATTAGGTTACAGTTGAACTAATCGATGGAACTTTCGTCCATTTAATATCTGAATTTTCTCAAACAATTTGTTCGTGGTGAAAAGGCGAGCGAAGTTTTAATTTCAGTTCTATAACAAATATACGCTCTCGGTGAGTCTTTTCAAGTCCGTTCAGTTTGGACATTTGTACCATAAATTGCACAACAGAAACTTCAATGAGAAAAGGAGGCCGCATTAAATCCCCTTGTGTCTCGTTGGAGTATATCATCCGAATTTAGTTTTTGTGGAGGAAAAACCAGATTTCACTCGCCATTGCAGCAAACAAACGAGCAAACTCTCACAACTTCAAAACAAAAAATTTAAATGTACTTACAATTTCTTTCCTCACCGGTTACTCAATGAACAGAGGTAAATCTTCGTACACGAATTAATCGTCGACGACAGTGAATAATACTTTCCGTAGGATCATTGACTGTTTTTGAAGAAAACAATGTACTGACAGTCCTTGCCAAACTAGTTTCGTTGTTTTTCAAATGTTCTTACGCTTTTTTTTACTTACGCGCACTTGTAAATATAATGTTTCAAAGTTTGTTTGGAAGTCTTTTAAATTATCGTTACGGAAATGAAAATGTTTCGCCGAGGCATCTCTCTTGAATTTGCATCACCTCTATTTTAACCACCATTTACTGGCTCAAAAACTGTTCAGTTTATGGAAGATCTTGCCGTATTTACAGCCCTAAATCATTCGGGTTCTTTCGGAAAGAATTTCGTCAAGTTTCAAAAAATAAATATTTTATTTACCGGCTAAGGGTCGGTCCGTATGGTGAAAAACTGTAACCGAGGTCTTGAAAATGCTGCCCTCGGCCTACGGCCTTGGGCAGTATTTTCAAGACCTCCGTTACAGTTTTTCACCATGCGGACCTCCCAGCCAGCAAATAACATATATATATCATGATCCACTCTCAACTCAGAGGAATAATTAACTTTGATTGCATTCGACTCAAGGATAGATAGGATGCCTTGCAGAAACGAAGCTGACACACTCTGTACCCTTTCCACGGAGACAGGAGGGTTGCTGTATAAGGTCCTATAAAATTATTAATTAAAAGAAAGCACAAGCTTTGTGTGGAACCAAGGCCTGGTGTGGACCCAAGCTGCGTGCACGGATGATTATCTCTAGCACTGGTCCATGGAGGCCAATTCTTCCATTTCACGAGATATTCAAAGTCCTGAAATTATTAAAAATAAATTCAGTTTGTACTCTACTGTGTACGAACAATTCATACCTCCTTCTTCGATCTTCTCCGGCCAATCAATCTCTCGACCAAATAAACTTTAGATCCACTTTTCTATTTTTTTTGCTTTAAAATGTGCTTCGAAATCTACGGTGGTGAGAGTATTTAAAGCCTTGTAATCGACCGGATGCCCCCTTCGCAGACTCCGAGCCATGTTGACAGGAAACATGAAATCTGACCACAAAGTGCATGCGTAGTAATAGTACTTGACGAAACCACAGACCGAATTCACCGCGGTAGTAAAATCTCCCTGAGTTATTCGACGACGGTCGAAATTTGAATGTGGAGCCTTGACTTCGTCTCCTGACAGGAATAACAGTGACGAGATACATACCCTAAACAATCTGATTGATGCGAACAACATACCACTCTATACGCTAACATAGAGTTATTTTCTTTTTGAAAAAATTACTCAAAAAGCGATTCATGTCAAGTAATGGTCAAATCAAATTAGTGCCAAATTTTTCAATTAAGAAAGTTGTGTTATATTTTAACAGAATAGCATGTAATATAATAATCTGTCACATATAAATACAATCTATTGTCTAACAATAATATTTATATTTATTTTTGAAAACATATATATACATAAACAAGCAAACACAGTATGGGAGTTGAACGCTCCAAGTAATGGGTTTCTAACGTTATGACGGCAAAGCAAGCTTAAAGCGGCAAAGAACGTCGGAAACTACAACGGTTACACAAGATGTAAGTAATACTTGGAACGCCTTTGTTCACACGAATCTGCACTCGAACTATCGCAAGAATCCTTGCATCGAATGTCAGACAATTCGCCCCGGACAATTAGCCCCCAATTTCTGGACAATTCGCCCCCATTGTGAAAACACCGAAATTACTGTAGACAGTATAGTTTTTGTCACGAAGTAATTATTTCTTGAAGGAAAAAGAAAGCTCGACTACTCGAGTCAACCGAAACCAAAATAATTTATCGATCGTCAATCGCGTACAGTAGGCAGCGTAAGCAAAAAACTACAGTCGAACGGTAATAATTTTCAAACCTTCTGGTCGTGTCATGAAACGGGTCGTTTCACGATAATTCTGCTATATCGGGAGATGGTGATACTTGTTCATTTCTTCGTTTTTAGTCGCGCGAGAACATGATCGCCATTATTAAGCCGGTGACACACCTAACAATTTTATACGCCGATCGCGGTGATCGGCGAAGATCACCAGGTGTGCCCGGTGCGGCGATTGCGATCAGCTCATAAAATACAAAAATTTTCTTCTCATGATGGGAGATCTTATTCACCGGGCCATCTCTTACAAATATTTTGTTTCACATCACCCGACCGTCATAGTTTGTAAGAAATGCGAAAATAGGTAGTTTAAAAAGAGGTGCGCGATGGCTAAGACATAAGTAGTTCAAACTCCCTCGGTAAATTCTTTTCCACTGAAGAGGGGGTGTTCAATTAAGGCAACACAACAAGTAATGGTTTCATTAAAGCGCTCAGTGTCACAAAGCAATTATTTCTTGAAGGAAAAAGAAAGCTCGAGTCAACCGAAACCAAAATAATTTATCGATAGTCTATCGCGTACAGTAGGCAGCGTAAGCAAAAAACTACAGTCGAGCGGTAATAATTTTCAAACCTTCTGGTCGTGTCATGAAACGGGTCGTTTCAGGGTAATTGTGCTATATGTGCTTTCGATGGTGATACGTGTTCATTTCTTCGGTTTTAGTCGCGTGAGAACGCGATCGCCATTATTAAGCCGGTGACACACCTAGCAATTTTATACGCCGATCGTGGCGGTCGGCGAAGATCGCCAGCTGTGCCCAGTGGGGCGATTGCGATTTTCACCGATAGCCGCGATCAGCTTATAAAATATAAAAATTTTCTTCGTGCAGTGCCATCAGTATGATAAGTAAATTCTGCCACTAGTTCCTCGATAGCGGAATGACTATTGTTCATTGTAGCTTTTTCTTCTCATGATGGGAGATCTTATTCACAAGGCCATCTCTTACAAATGTTTTGTTTCACATCGCCCGACCGACATAGTTTGTAAGAAATGCGAAAATAGGTTGTTTAAAAAACGGTGGGCGGTGGCTGACATAAGTAGTTCTAGCTCTCTCGGTAAATTCTTTTTCACTGAAGAGGGGGTGTTCAATTAAGGCAACGCAACAAGTGATGGTTTCATTAAAGCGCTCAGTGTCACAAAGCAATTATTTCTTGAAGGAAAAAGGAAGCTCGACTACTCGAGTCAACCGAGTCAATTTTCGACAGACTCGATTTTCAAAACCGAAAATTTTTAATCGCCGAGATCTGGCATGTCAGATATCGGCGATTAAATTCGCCGGCATTTGCCAAGTCTGCCTGCTCCCGCGATTTCCTCCCCTTTCCACGGCGAGTCGTCAGTGAAATTAACCAATCAAGTTGGGCGACATTATCACCTGACTATTCAAAATGGCGGAAGACATCGAAAATCGTTTCTGAACCGAAGAAGAAAAAGTCAACCTGATTACACTGTGGTCAGAAAAGCCATGCTTATTTGATGTAACGTCGAGCGACTACAGTAGTCGTCTCAAGAAGGACTCTGCGTTTCAATAAATCCATGTCTTCGACCATATTTTTCTTTATAATAAAGTTCGGATATAATGCTTGCCGTCATTGGTTAAATGAGCGTGCTCTATGAGAGTATAGAGCATAGAACTGAGCTAAAGCTGTCATGCCATCTGCCAAATTGTACTATGTCCGACCTTTTTCGGGACTTTTTTCTAGCTTTTCTTTTGTTAATTGAAAGTGAAATTTCGGAACAAGCGAGTAAAGCTTTGCAAAAATGCCAGGCGCAGTAATTTACGTTACTGTTACTCTGAGAGACAAAAATCCTCAATGATAAAACAAAATGGACAGTCCGAGTTTTAAAGGTTTTCACGCTCAGTTAGATTGCAAGTTTACGTACGGTAATGAAAGTCAAACACAGCTAACTCTTCTATAGTATATAAAGTTTCGTGTTCAAAAACAAAACATAAGAAAAACAGGAATGATGAAAAATATAACCTGGCATAACTGTTAAAATTCATACTAATCATGACAGTGTCAGAGCGACTACGATCATGCTGAGGTCTATCGCGGCTAGCTCATCATGGTGATCTTCGGTCATCGCAGTGGAGCAAGCCTCAGGAACTAAATTGACTACCCTTCGAGTGGAAAAACAAGAGCTCCGATAACCTTTCCGATGCGTTGAGTGGAAAGCCACATCAGTCACTGTAGCCGAGTTTTACGACGCTGTCATTCCGAGCGATCTTCATGTCCTGGTGAATTCGGCTGTTGTTCATTCATAAAACACTCGCCTTCAACAGTTTGTTTTCTACTTGTCATGTGAAATAACTTGCGTATTTTTGTGAGCCACGATTGGACCGAATTTCACTGAACATTTCACTTTCAGATTCTGTATTAGAAACTAAAAAACTTCAAGCAAAAGTGTTAAATGCTACGTGCCGAACTATGTTAGTTTGTAAAATATTGCAAAATATGAACTTTGATGGCTTGACAATTTTGACAGCTTTAGTCTTGTAAAGCCGATCAGATTATTTGAATCATTCTAACAGGGATTCTGAGTGGCTTATTGTAGCGTGCTCTATGAGAGTATAGAGCATGCTGGCGACACTATTGTTCGCTTTGGAAATAAAGTTTGTTTAGAACATTGAAAGTAATTCTTGGGGAATTTAACGGATTCTTTATAATAAAACGAATAGAGAGGCCTTAACTGTGGTCTGTTCTGCTGTAAAGCACTTAGGAAGCGGCTAGAGCACGAAAGAAGTGGGAAGAAACACTCGACTACGTCTCGTGTTTCCCCCTACACTCCTTTCGTGCTCTAGCCGCTTCCTACATGCTTTACGACAGAACAGAGCACAGTCGAGGCTTCTCTATTTCTTAAATTGTCCCACTTTTCAGATCGCTTCCTGGAGCGCTTTAATTGCAAAATTATGGCAGCAGCCGACAACTATTTTCGCTTTGCTGTCGCCATTTTGTTTGTTTATATTGGTTCGCGCAATTTTTAACTCGTGAATTGCGCGCATGCGCAAGAGCGAGTTATAGGTACGATGTGGGGAATAGCATTCGCTCGCTCGCTCGCTCGCTCGCTCGATTGGTCGATTCCTGTAAACTTTTTTTAGATTTTAGGCTTTTGAGTACATTTGATAGTTTTTGGCGAGCAATAAACAGACGAAATGGCGACCTTTGTTGCTAAGAATAGTGGTGGGGTGAAAAAGAAGCCAATGATAATCTTAAAAGAGTTTTTTTTTTCGTTTTAGTTTCAACAAGCGGCGCCAGCGACTGGCAAGCATTCAAGGATTCACACTGAAATAACAACAACCTTCGTTTTTCATAAAATTGTAATTTACAATCCTTGAACTTGAAAACAATCCGAAGATTCATTGAAAATATCACTTACTGCGAAGCGCTCGGAGTTTACAGATGTTCAAAAGCTTTTTCTGTTATAGCGTGAGATTGAGGACAAAATTGATCATTACGTTTCGTCGCGTGTGTTTTTCCTGTGTGAAGCAACAAAAGATGCCGGCGACTGACTAAATAACATGTTAACACGAAAATCAAATAACACTTAGACAAACAATTTTAGCTACCGATTTTCAGTGAATTTTTAAAGAACAATTTTCTCGTAAGTTTCAAGACAATTTGAAGATTCAACATATATACAACGTACTAAAATGCGAAAGTTACACACCACAAAATTGATAAATAGGCCTGAAATGAAATTCTATCTTGTTATTGATTATACGTTGCCTAGCACGTGACTTAAATCTACCCAGGCGGGGATCTAAAATGACGGTGGCAGGCTTGGCTTAGTTATATCACTCAAAACTCGTTCCCGTTTGTCTCATTTGATAAAGAGGGAATCGTTAATGTTTTCATTAAGACAGTATTGCCTTGATTTTCTAATATTTACAACGAAAGACAGTAAATTTCAGTTTTCACCCACATTTACTTCCGACCTTTTCTTTTGAACCAGAAACAAAAATGATAGACGTTTAAAACACATGACATCATCCACCTTGTTAAATGTAATAGCATGATCATTTCAATTGTAATGCCTTCTTGTCCCAACGTTACTTTGTTTCTTTGTTACATTAGCGAACACTGAACTACTGTTCGTACTCTAGATGACAATCAACCACAAAATTCCCTAAACCAGATAACATTAAACATAATCTCAAAAATCATGTGTCAATTCACGAGTTTGCTCACAGAGCACTTTGATTAAACGTCACCGCAACGATCTGAGAGATCGATCTGGAGATCAAATTCACCGCGGTCGGTGTAGAAAATCGCTAGGTGTGTCGCCGGCTTTAGACGAGGTCTGGGGTGAATCACTCGGCCCAGATCTTCCTCGATATTGCGATTACTTGTCATGCGAGAAAAAACACCCTAAGCTGTCTTTCTCTCACGGTTTTTTTTACGCAGGATACAGTCGTCAGTAATAGAGTTTATTTTTCGGTTAGGAGATTACGATCCTTCAACCCGATTTATAAACATAACTGGTTCACGTTAAATTCATCTTAACTGTGATTTGTTCGGTTCTTTCATTGCTTTTCACTCTTAAACAATAGTATGAGTGCGTGTTTTCAGAGATATAAGCGTTTTCTTTATTCATTGTTATAATCTAAATGCGAAGTTGAATAGGCCTCTAATTTACGAATGCTCTGCGCGTACTTTACGCGCAACGCGTGGAACCGCGAAAGTTCATCAGAGGCCTAGGTTCAAATACTCACACGTTTTCTGCTATATTAAAGTGTAAAACACGAAGCCTTTTTTCAACGTTTCAAGGATTGCAGCTCACTGTAGTTAGCTCTTTATGAGCGTGTTGTGGTTACAATTCTTCAGATACAAAACAGATAAATTCGATCTTAGATAATTTTTCTTCATCCATGATGGATACGATCGATTCGAGTCGGGCTTTCTTTTTCTTTCGTAAATCAAGAACCTGGGTGTTTTCACATTGGAGGCAAATTCCTAAAAAAGGCTCAATTTCTTTTATATATGATAATCCTCATTAATCTAAGTGAATTTGCCATATGACAGAACGATGGCTTAAGATCCAGTCAAGAGCAAAACTTCTTCTGCTGCGATGTCAATTAAGTTGACTTTAGTTTTTGCCTTAAAATTACTTCTACCTTAATCCTGGCCTCCATACTCTTGCTCTTCCTATGTTTGTAAGAAGAGTCCTTATGCAAAGATGGCGATCAAAATTGCAAAAGTCTGCGGTGTTTTCAAATCGTTACAATATCTACTTTTGTTTGTTCGTTGTTCTCAATTGATATCCGTGCGAATTGACCTCATGAATGACAACAACTGAGGGCGCGAAAGTTAGTCGCTAATAGGCTAGTTTATAATTAATGATGAAAGCGTAATCAAATCCGTGGAAGTAAGTTTGGGAACAGTGAAATATAAATTATTATTTTGATAAAAGTATTTGTCGCGTGCACCCTAAGTTTCGGACCAGCCCAATTTCTGTCTCATTCTTTAACCAAACGTACTCCCCATTCTTAACGAGGCGTGAAACAAGATGTCTGAATGGAAATTGTTTCTTAAAATTGTGGACACAACACGGGAAGCAAACCCTTTGGCCAGTCTCTTATCTTTTATCTCTTCTTTTTTTTCCTTTTTTGGTTAGACTTACAGAGTATTAACTTTGGATTTTGAAATGCAAGCAAACCTGCTTGTTAAGATTCAGGTAAAGATCTCGTCTAAACAAAGCTACTCATTAGTGGTAAAAATGTGAATAAGCCTTATTAACAGATGGTGCAAAGGTAAAATATACTAAAATTGATAGAGACAGGTTTGTAACGTGCAAAGTATAAAGTTCCCTCTAATATCTTTATTTCCGTTTCCTCAGTAGGCATTAATCTGGTTTTCACATCGTATGCTGGGAGTAGGAAAAAGTTTTCCTGACATTGAATCATTTGGGGCTGTGCCATCATAAAAGAAACGAGAGAAGTGCACTCAGTTTGCCAGCTGCATCCCACGAAAAGAAGGCATCCTCTTGTCTCAAACAAGCCTTGGCTGAGATGCATCCGTATTTCCAACTAGCTTTCTTTTCCTTGCTGTTGCGAATTCCTCTGGCTTTAGGTAAGGACTGAATTTCATGCAATTTACCCACATGCCTTTTATAAATTGTTGCCTTTTGCTAAATTCCTCTGTATTTTTCTGCTCTCCTTGTTAAGTTCCACCTCATTTCTTAAAAACAGTTTTATCATCTCAGGGCCGTAGCCAGATTTCAGAACAAGGCGAGGCAAGTTTCGCATGCCCCCCCCCCCGGAATATTTTGAAATCTAAAGGTTCAGAAATGTTCTGGGCATTTCTTCCGTGGCATTTTTCTTCAGAAAAGTCAATCTTTGGCCAAAATCGAGACGAGGCAATTGTCTCGTCTTGCCTCATGCTAGTTATGGCCCTGCATCATTGCAGCTTTTCTTCTCATGATGGGAGATCTTATTCACAAGGCCATCTCTTACAAATGTTTTGTTTCACATCGCCCAACCAACCCAGTTTGTAAGAAATGCGAAAATAAGTTGTTTAAAAAAGGTTGAGCGATTGCTAAGACATACGTAGTTCAAGCCCCCTCGGTAAATTCTTTTCCACTGAATAGGGGGTGTTCGATTAAGGCAACACAACAAGTGATGGTTTCATTAAAGCGCTCGGTGTTCCTAATTCCGAGGAAAATAAGATACGATTCACATTCTCTTCTTACAAAGAGACTGCGTATGTTGAACATAACGAGAAAGAAATGAGTAAAACGAGGTGATAAAAAAAGGCATGACTAGGAATGAGAGGTGACACCCGAAGAGTGACTCTGGGAACGAGGTCCTCCCAAATATTCTGAATGCCACGCATTTCGGGGTTGCCTTTTGAAAACTTGCGACGGTAACTTACTGGAAGTTGCTATGTTTAAAAGTTAATCTTCTATTTTATTTTGTCTTGTCACCTACCTTGCTGGAAAAAAATGGCGGTGAATTTCGATTGTACCATTTTTAAAGTTTTAAACATGAGTTTGAAAATGTGAAAAGTATCATTCTCAACTACGACTTAAAATGGAGTATAAAATTCTCTCAGTTCAAAGCTATGAAGGATTTTGAGCGAAAAGGTAAGTTGCAATTATAGTATAGTATTTATCAAATATAAAACCCGCTTGTAAAAGACGGAATCCGATCAGCGGAGCTAGCAACGTTAAAATGTTATTAACGACCCTCTTCGTTGAGCAATAAAAAAAGTAGTTTCTTCCAAAGAGTACAGTACCTCCTGTTTAAGACCCTCTTCTCGAATCTAAGTGGAGATGTGTTTGTGTGTTCGTCGTGTTTGTTCATTCTTTATTGTAAATTTCCATAGGAGATTGTGTAGATTTGGGCCTTGGAATGGAAGATGGACAAATTCCAAATGATAAGGTTACTGCTTCTTCTGAACAAAGCGCCAACACACCCGCCAAGAATGGTCGACTGAACTACACATCAGGATCATCATGGTGTGCAGGAACAGGTGACACTAACCCATATCTTCAGATTGATTTACGGGCACTTCATATTATCTGTGCTGTGTCCACTCAAGGGAATTCCAAAGCAGATCAGTGGGTGAAGGACTACAAACTACAGTTATCCACAGATGGGACATGTTGGAGAGACTACAAGGAAGGTGGACAAGTTAAGGTATGGACATAAACTGTAAGACTTGGCAGTTCAAAGAAATTATTTAAAATATGATATCATAGACTATACAGGCAGATGAGCAATACTGTATAGGTTTGATGATATCAAAAGTCCCAGCCTTAAAAAAGTTGGTAATTGAAATGATTATTTTAGCAATCTATGTATGATGTATATTAAGTTGATATTCCAAGGGAATAACTTAATTAGCCCCTGGCCTTCATGCTGGACCTGGCTAGCTTTTGACTGACATTTGTTTGTCATATGACCACTTCCTTCAAGTTGTTTCTGTATGCTCTCTCCCACCCTGGGGCTTTCCTTGAGTACTCAGAGGCTCCTTAAGCTTGTTTTCTCATTTAAGAGGCTCAAACAGATTAACTATCTCTTTTGGTCACTTTTGTTGTGCCAGAAGGGTGTGTTGGGGGGTTATTTGGTTATAGTACCCATGCCTTTTTTCATCTTTGGAAAAAGTATACTATAATGTTGAGGTATGACTGTATATTTCTCTCATAGGTGTTGAGGGGAAATAATGACAGAGACACAACTGTTAAACATGTAATTTATGGAGTGTCAACAAGATATCTTCGATTCCTGCCACGAACCCAGCAGGTTGGAGTGTGCATGAGAACAGAGGTGTTTGGAGTGCAACAAAAACGAGGTGAGTTTAAAATTTAATATATGGCTAAGTATTGTCCTGTGTTGTAATGCATGTTTTGTACGTGCATAGCAATATTTATTACAGTATGTTAAATATTATGCTGTAAAATGTAAAATCAATATGTATAAGTAATCACATGATTTTGAGCATAATTTGGCATAAATAGGCATGGGTAAATTTTTTCAAAGACTAACAAAATTGCATAAGCCTGTAGGCTGAGCACAATTTGTGGTCTCTAAAAAACTTTACAAGGCTTGTTTAATCAAAATTGCACATGAAAACTCATGTGAATACGTATTAATAATATACATGAAAAAATACAAGATAGGTTATCATAACTATGCAGAAGCAAAGTGCTCGCATTAAGTGCAAAAATAATTTATTCAAACCCTGCAAGTGACATTGTGCATTTGGTTAAAACAACGGTTTACAATCAAAACAAAAATATACAATGACATTTTCACATCTTTAATGGCCCAAAAGAGTTCAAAGTCCAGCTAAGTCCAGTTCAAGGAATTGTTCAGCCTATTTTGTTGCTTCTTAATTTGCACTGAATTAACCCTCTACTGCATTTATCTTAACCAATCAGAACTGAGTAATTTTTCATGCATCTCATTAACTGTTTAACCCTTACAAGATCAGTATGCACATTCTCCATACTGCTCTCTACGCATTTTCTAAGGTGCTGACATGTAGAGTTTGTCTAACAATCAAGAGCTTTTCTATTTGGTGATCATTTCCTTTGTTCCCATGACCTTAATGTTTAATTCAGGGGTGATACTATAAGGAGAAATGCAATGCTAGTCTCTCTTAGAGAGGCAGAGGGTTAAAAATGCTCAAGGTTCTGTTTAGTATGTAAATCTTCTTTTTATTTTATAAATTATTTATAAATTGAAACTACATATATGTGAATAGAGGCACAAGTGATTGTTTTTATTTTATAGCCTAAAGAAATAATTAATTTAGGATGAGATCCTACAGGTCCTTAAGAAATGATTTTTTAAATTATTTCATGATACTTGATATGTAAAATGATGTCAAGATTAATACTAATAATAGTGCCACGTTATGCCATTTTACAATAATTGTTTTGATAGAACAGGCAAAATACACGATGTTGTTACAGTGTAGTACAGGTCAAAATTCTACTGGGGAGTGCAGTGACAAGTTGTGAATGCTAGTTGATTGAAACTTTGGTTTGTTTCTACCATTAAAGCTTAAATATTTGAGCAACAATGTTCAATCACACATTAGGTCACTCTTGTGCTGGCAGTTTATACATATTTGCTGCTGGTGCCTTGTCTTCAAGAATCTTAACCACTACTAAACAACAAGAATAATGGACTGGAACAAACAAACTTTTGTGTGAAACATATAATTTTTTCAGTTATAAAGAACACCTAAATATATTTAGTTAAGCAGCTTCCATCTTTAACAAATGCCTAGTAAATAGGTAATTCGTGCAATTGTCAAATAATGCCATAAGATTTATTTATTTTTAAAATAGGAACAAACTACTTTAAAAAATGAAATACAATCATTTGTTTCACAAAGTAGTCTCTTTGGATGTGCATCGTAATGTTTCAACTGCATACTGCAAGTCTTCTTCAGATTATAAGGTAGACTGAGTATCTTTCCCATTAGAAACTTTCTGCTCAGCTGTAATTGGATAGAATCTCACGCCTTGATAGGCGCCTTTTGCTGAAATGTTCCCTCAGTGGTCTGCTGTCATGGCTTCCCTACTGTCGTGTGTCCTAATTGTTGGCATCCCAGCATCTAGGATTTCTATTCCACTGTCCCTGTTGATGTTCTTATGTCTTATGTTGACCTATAGGATTAAGACTTCAGAAGCAAAATTATGATAGTTCCATAATTAATCCCTTAGTAGACTATTTCCCCATGCACACTAACAAAACTTTTTGTGTGCACATGTAGGTCATTCAACTAATAAATGCAAGGTATTTAGAGGTAAACCACAGCCTCTCTTTAGAGGCAACCATGAATATAAAACAATAACCTCTAATTAAGTTGAGGTGAACTGATTCACAGAGGTTACATATAATTGGTCACTTGAATTGTCTTGTATGGTTTGTGTCAAAATGTGAAAGCTGCATGTTTTTAAATTATTATCTTGCAGTTTGTGAAATGGAGGCCATTGGTCTGGCCACTGGTGGTGCAATTCCTGACAGCAGCTTCACAGCCTCATCATATTTCAATAATAGATATAAAGCTTCTTATGGTCGACTGAATGAAAATAATCGCGGTTGGGCACCCAAGACTAGAGACAAACCCACCGACTTCTTACAAATTGACCTGCTGGATAACTATGTCATCTGTTCTGTAGCTACACAAGGAGCTAATGGTATCAATGAGTGGACAACAAACTACAAGATCCAGTTATCATTGGATGGTAACACGTTTTTCACCTATAAAGAAAACAATATTGACAAGGTAGGGGGCACAGTTATTTCCCCATTCAGCATCAAGTGGTTGTCATTAAGTACAAGTCATCCTGACCAAGTCGCATTGACCATTACATCCTCATTCATCAATGCAACTTGCCTCTTTCTTCTTTCAAAAATCCATGAGATATTTAAGAACATTACACAGCTAGGAATATTACAGACAGTTTACTGCAGAGGAATAGCCATTTTTTCTTAAAGCATTTGTTGTATTCTCTTACAAGCTACATGTACCTCTCCCTTGAGTTGTTTCACCAGAAATGTTATTTCAACTTCTAATACACGGAAATTTAAACATTTTTTTGGTAGATTTTTACCGAAAGAAACAATAACTCTTTTAATTGTGGTAGACATTAAAGACATGTACACGCCGGGCTGGCGCGTGCCGTGAAGTGGCACTTTGTCGCCCGCTGTTGTTTGAGATTGTACAGCGGAAATGCGAATAAAAGTACAAAGCAGTTTTCAAAATGGCGGCTGAAAATAGCATTTTGAATGCTATTGTGGCTCTTCGTCCTTTACGTGATGAAGTCGATAATTTCTTTTTGTTTGAAGAAGAAGTAAAAACAGCTCTCACTTCAATTTTTGAAAAAAACCGTGTGGGCCAAAGCTCTTTGAAACGAGCTAAAATGTCACAAATTCCAGCGACAGCACTCCTGGAAGGAGAAGTGAAGATGTGGCTCAAGATGCTCCATAGGCGCCTCAGTCCAAGAGTGAAGGCCCGAAGCGCTTGGACTGTAGAGTTTAAAAGGGCGATGTCCTCGGAAATATTTTCCTTAATTTTACAGATGGTTAAAAAGGCCCGTTCCGCTTATGGTGTTGTGCACAACGAAGAAAAACACACAGATATAATCTACTATAACAGAGAGAACAGACTATAAAAAAGTCTACCCAAATCGAAGGAGAATGTTGTAGAATAGCTGATACATAAGGTTACTAATGATACAATTATTTTGCATTTATGCAACAAACTACAGGTTTTTACTGGAAATTCAAACCAAAATGGCATCATAAAAAACAATCTACAGGAATTTGCAAGCGCAAAGTTTATCCGCTTCTGGCCAACAGCATATTCTGATTGGAAGGCTCTGAGGGTGGAAGTTTATGGAATACTTCCAATGAAAGGTAATTTTTGCTTTCATCGTTTTCTCGCCCTGAGACAAAATAGAAGTCACAATAACTAATAATTTGTGAAAGCCAAAGGAGCTAAGGGGCTAAAGGCAAGAGCTACATGTAAAGAGAAAGTTTAATATTCTCCAAAATTGATTAAACCTTGGTTGAGCAAGAATGGTTTTAAAATAGTTTTGACCTGACCATTTGAGAATTTGTTAATCAATACCTTTAAATTTATGCAGAACCCTAATATTTCGAACCTTGTTGAACCTTGAATATCACATTAACCACAAGGAGATCCCTCAGGTTTTGCTTTTGCAAACAAAGTTGTGCTTAGATTAATTGTTGTCCATGCTCCTTATGATACGTTGGGATTTGTGATGTAGCTTGTGTATTCTGGTACCAAGTTGGTTTCCATTGTAACAGAATTGCCTGTCTTATGGTGTGCAGAGCATCTTTACATTCGAATATATAGAATTTATATTTCATGCATATTTGTTTTAGCAATACTGTATATGTTGTATATGTTCATATTCTCACTTGATGAGAGAATTTCTCATCAAAAGTCAGTTAAACTTTAAAACTAACTGCAGACAGCCCTTTTGTTTTGTATGACAAGAAGTCGAAAGAAGGACATAGCAAGGGCTAGATTCCCAGCCAGTGACAGTCGAAATGTCATCATAATTACGAATCGCTTAATCAACCATGTGGAATACGTGGTAATTCCATCCAGCTTTTGAAATGTGATTTTACAAACCTTAACATAACATAGCACAATGTTTTATTAAAGATACAATAATAATAAAAAAAAGATAAATCAAATTCATCTTGAAAACAAAGAAACAGGGGTTAGCCCAATGACGTTGCACCTTAAAAAGAAAAGGATTAGAATTTAAAATATCTATTTATTTATTTATTTTGCAAAATAAATATTCGCAATAAAGTTACCAAGTTAAAAAGACGCTTAAGTCCTTCCTTAACTTTTTAAAACTACCGGCCTCAACCACAAATTGCGGCAGACTGTTTCTTTCTTGTAATTTACTATTATCAACTGAGTTGATAACGTAAACTGGCCATTGTAAAGAGTTTCAAAGCTGACGTGTCGAGCGTTAGCCCTTCGTCAGTCGCTCAGACAAAGGGTTAACTCTTACGTTGTTTTAATGATGTGTTTAAAAGTGTGAAGGATGATTTAAAATTATCTTTCAGATTGTACAACAGAGGCCATTGGTCTGGCCAGTAGTGGTATAATCCCTGACTTCAGCTTCACAGCCTCATCATATTATGATAATAGATCTAAACCTTCTTATGGTCGACTGAATGGAAGTAATCGGGGTTGGGCACCCAAGAATACAACCAGTCCTGCTGACTTCTTACAAATTGACCTGCTGCACAAGTATGCTATTTGTGCTGTTGCTACTCAAGGAGCTAATAGTATCAATGAGTGGACAACAGACTATAAGATTCAGTTATCATTGGATGGTACCACGTTTTTCACCTATAAAGAAAACAATAGTGTCAAGGTAGGTTTACATGAAGATCATGCATAAGTTTTTACATATTTTTAAAAAGTTAGAATAGTCACCTAGAACACACAATCAAATTTTTGAGTAAAGATGTGCGACAAGAAAGAGGTGTTCAGTTTGTCAACATTCAGGTGCACTTCTTTTTCAAGGAAACTACAAACTGATACTTAGAACATGCATCATTTAAAAATACAAATGTGATGGATGGTACCTATAAGTACATAAAATACGCTGTCACCATTTTTAAGTTGTTAATAAGTCCAATAATGATAAGACTTCTGGACTTATGAACCGGCCTTTCGATCGCATTAAATTTTAGAGACGTACTTGTTCAGAAAAACACGGTCTGGGGTTCATTCGTTTAGCTATTGCCAATTCAAAGTCGTTGTTCATAGAGTACCTAATAATTATTGTAGTTTATGATGCAGTATATCAATTACGAAAATTTGATACAATGTTGCATTTTTACAATAAACTGCAGGTCTTTCCTGGAAACGTAGATCAAAACAGCATAAAAAAAAACAGTCTAAAGGAATTTTCAAGTGCAAAGTTTATCCGTTTTCAGCCGACAGCATATAATATTTGGAAGGCTCTGAGAGTGGAAGTTTATGGAACAGTTCCAACTAAAGGTATATTTTTACTTTCATTTTTGTCTCCCTCTGAGACAACATTGAGGTCACAATAACTTATTATCTATGGCAGCAAAGATTGGGTAATTATACAGTGCTATGAGGGCAAGTTCAATGTTCCCAAATATCGCTTGCGCCTTGGCTGAGTGAGAATGGTATTGAAATAATTTTAGAGTTGACCATTGAAGAATTTGATAATCAACACCCTATACTCTCTGTTGAACCGTAGATATCACATATCCACTATAATTATAGATCTAAAATTCAGCGACTTCGGTGGTCAATGCTTTCATTACGTGTAATACTCTTATGATGTGATCCTGTGCACGTTCTGTTCCCTTAAGGTTAAGCAATTGAACAAAATGCGTAATATATTCCAATTCACCCACAGAAATTTGCATCACCATTGCATTTCTTGATGGGCAACATGACCTCACGATGTGCTTCTAAATCACAGTGTAGGAACATGGGATTTAGGACATGGGCTGCAGTCTTACCTGTACACACGCAAGCTCACTTAGTCGAAGAAATTTTAAATCAGCAGACTATTGTGTGAGCTGCCCATTTGTTTTCCTATTGCCAGTAAAAGTATGGTCACGTTCGGCATCTATGAAATTGCATAAGGATTCAAGTTCCATGCTTAGCTTCCGAGTGCATGCTGTGTCCTGCACAAATGTATTTAAATGTTCATTTGTTTCAGCAATACTGTTTAGTCTCACCTCATAGGAATATTCCACTAAAAAAAAAGGTGAAACCTTAAAATTAACTGCTAGCAGCCTTTTGGTTTTGCACGGGAAAGAAGGGGAAAGTAAAGGTTTCACTGACTGCAAAGTGCAGTAGATGTAACGTTATAATTATGAATCACTTAACCAATCAAATCGTGGAAATCTCTGTCCAGCTTTCGAACTGTGTTCATAAGTATGAATCTTTTCTTAGGTTTGTCAACTATTTACTATCTTCTTTAACTAAAAAAGAGGAAAAAGAGGCTTGATAAGCTTGAGCATAAGTAAATTTGTCTCAAGGAGAGGGAAAATGTTTTGTGTGTGTGCAGCCTCTATTCATGAAATAGGCAACCATTGACGTAAAACTATTACCTTAAAATAAGTTGAGGTGACTTATTCCGTAGTTGTTACAAAAGATACTTAATTCTTAATTCACTTTAATTATTTACATAATTCGTGTCAAAATGTGAAGGCTACATGTTTTAAATTATTATCTTGCAGTTTGCAAAATGGAGGCCATTGGTCTAGCCAGTGGTGGTGCAATTCCTGACAGCAGCTTCACAGCCTCATCATATTTCGATAATGGATATAAAGCTTCTTATGGTCGACTGAATGGGAAAAATCGAGGTTGGGCACCTAAGACTACGAAGGATCCTGCTGACTTCTTACAAGTTGACCTGCTGTATGAGTACGTTATCTGTGCTTTAGCTACCCAAGGAGCGAATGGTATCAATGAGTGGGCAATAAACTATAAGATTCACCTATCGTTGGATGGCATCACGTTTTTCACCTATAAAGAAAACAATATTGACAAGGTTCGTTTGCGTGTGTTTGTAAATATTGAAAATGCCAACCAGACACACCCAATCAATTTTTTTGAGTCATAGGAAAGAAAGGTGTTCAGCTTGTCAACATTCAGATTTAATTCTCTTTCTATGAACAGTTTCCATGACTCTTTTTTTATTGACAGATATACAAGTGCACACAACACTATCAGTGTGACAAATTTAGTTGCGCCATCACATGACAAATAATGCTGGAACATGTATTGTTCTTTCGTGTAAAAACAAAACTGTGTGTGAATGGTACATACATGTAAAGACAATTCACTTTCAAGATTGTATAGTTGTTAAGAAGTCCGAGTCATCTGGAGTTATTATCCATTACATCTTAATTTAATAATGAAACTTACCTGTTTTCTCAAAAATCGAGACGACATGATATGAACACCAACTTTTCCTTGAGTGTGTGTTAGATAAACCTCTCCCCTAAATTTTTTCAGCAGAAATACTATTTCAACTTCTGATAAACAGTCACATACACTTTTTGTAGTAGTTTTCCAACAAAAGAGCATAAGGCATTAGAGACATGTACTTATACAGAAAGTCTTTTTTCATTCATTTCACTACTTCCCACACGGAAGTCAAAGTTCATGGAAGAGCTGATACTTTTGGTAATGAATGATGCAGTAGATTAATTAATAAAATTTTCATATAATAATGTTGCATTTTGTACAAAAAAAATACAGGTCTTTTCAGGAAACTCAAATCAAAGAGACATCATAAAAAACAATCTACAGGAATTTGCAAGTGCAAAGTTTATCCGTTTTCAGCCGACAACTTATCATAACTGGAAGGCTCTGATGGTGGAAGTTTATGGCATTCTTTTAACTAAAGGTATTTATTTGCTTTTGCTGCGACGAATTGAAGTCACAATAACTAATTATTTATGAAAGCTTAAGGAGCTAAAGAGCAAAAGACAATGGGTAAAGAGTATTCTCCAATGTAGATTAATTGAGCCTTGACTGAGTGAGAATGATTGTAACAGTTTAACAGCTGACCAATGGAGATTTAATTCCTATCGATCTTTAAATATCTCATTGACTTCGCTGAGATCCTTCAGGGTCTACTTTCACCAAACAAAGTTGTGCTAAGAGTTAATGTTGATCATACTCCTTATGATATGCTGGGATTCTAAGCATTGAAGATTCTGGAACCCCCAAGGTGTCTATGGGAAAATAATCGTCTCATGCCGTGTGGAGCATCTTCACACTCAGGTTATAAAGAATGTATATCTGATGCATATACACAGTCCCTACTGCAGATGACCCTCCAGACTGGAACATCCAATGCTTTTTCTATGGAGGTATGTTTACATACACATCAATCGGTAATCAGCTTAAAATTAAAGCACACAACTGATTTTGTTTATTTCAGTTCCATCACAACCTCCGGCAGACTTCAATTTGACTGCAAGCTCCTCTACTAGCATCATAGCTTCCTGGCAGCTACCACCAGTACTTGCGAGACATGGAAGAAACATCACAGGGTTTAAATTGTTCTATAAAGAAAAAAGTTCAGCAGGGTTAGAAACCACCTTGCTTATCAACAGCGAATCAACATTAAGTCAAAATGTTGTGGGACTTGATAAGAACACAGAATATGAATTTCAAATCTTAGCTTTAACATCAGATGGGGATGGCCCAAAGACCCCGGTCAAGGTAGAGAGAACCAAGGAAGACGGTATGTGGTAAATCAAGGTGAAAAGATATAAAAATTGGCCAATCACAGAACATGATCGCTCATGCAATTAATGACATCCTGATGACTGATATAAAAATTTGAAATATCCTTTTTTGCGTCATGGTGGAAGGAAATGCAAGGTGATAGGGAAAATGAGCGTTATAATGCAGGCAAATAGAATTCTTCTTACCTCTCATACCTCTTATTTTTTTAATAGCACCGAGCGCTCCTCTTTCGTTTGCCTATAAGGAAGTTGCCCCGAATAAGATGCATGGTCCAAGATTAAACTTGACTTGGAGCAAGCCAGCAGAAGCTAATGGAATCATTAGGAGTTACACTCTGTTCTATGCAAACAAAGATGGTGAAACAAAGCAAAGTGTTGGAGGAGACGCGTTCAGTTACTTGGTAGATGTCCTGGGCGGAGTTACTTATCATTTCTATATCACAGCTGTAACTATCAAACCGGGACAGAATGCCACTTTTTCGGTGAAAACCAAAGAGTACGGTATGTTCAGCGTCAGGGGAAAAGTAATGATTTTGTTAATGCTCAATACATGAATTTTGTTAGTGATCAAGCATCATAGTGGAATCTTATATAGAAAGAAGTTAAACATAATATCTGGACTGTCGAAAATTGAAAGATTTGTGAAATGAAATTAAACTACCGAGACTGTTCAAATTGTTCTGGCTTTAGCAATGCCAGAAGGATCCTGTGTGAAATATTGGGAGAAAGATAAAACATTTTAAGCTTGTACATTGGTTTGCTTGGTAAACAATGATCCGTTTGTTCACCGATACTTGAGTACTAGCTCATTTTCCATTCTGGATTTAATCTATACTTGGACGCTTATTGAGGCTTTTTTCTCTCTCTTTACTAGAGCCCAGCCGTGGACCAGAAAACGTATTGTCTATCGAAATTGAGCGTACAGAATATCAGTTATCCTGGAATGGTTTGCCCAGAGAGGTTGCAAATGGGTTCATTAAAATATATCAAGTGAGACTTCTGTTGAAGGAAAGTTGCTTCTCGGTTGACGCTTCGTTTAATTCGACATTCAACACAACTAAAACTGAGATGCTGTTGTCCAGTCTCTCAATCTGCTCAAGGTATGAAGTGTCGGTTAGAGCCTTCACTGCGGCGGGACCTGGACCTTACAGCGAGCCTTTAGTGATTCAGACTTTAGGTTAGTTAAAGACGCAAAATATTTTGACGTTAAATACGATGTTTTTTCTAGTAAAGTCTAGTAAGCTATAATTGCTTGTGGATTATAGCTTAAACATTTTAAGAAATTATGACATCCACAGTTACAATATAAGAAGAAAGAACGATTTCCGCCTTCCTCTTGTTAAAAGAAACTATGGTAAACAAAGACTTTTATACCTATGCGCAAAAAAATGGAATGTTTAGGAATGTTTATGTTTTTAACTTGTTTTCTATTTATTTTACAGGGCCTCACGGAATACCACTTTCCAGTGACGTGAGCCCCCTGTATAAAGACTGTTATTATTATTATTAATATTATTATTATTATTATTGTTATTATTATTTTTATTATTTTTATTATTATCATCATCATCATTATCATCTTTTTTTTCACAGTCTCGTTTATACCTTATTTTCCCCTTGCAGAGTGTGCTTCGCAGTAGATGTTGCAATATCAACTAATTTCTGTCTTTTGGCAAAAAATAATGGACTCTAAATCAAAAAGGAAAAAAGTGAAGAAATGCTTGAAATTCATATTAAATGTTGAAACGAGGAGCAACTTAAATTCCGTACTTCTGAGTCCACAGAGCGCTATTTTAATTGCTTGATTCTATCTTTTCCTCTCAGAAATCTTCTTGGTCGCTCTGGTTTATTGAACTTATTGAGCACATTTTAAATCCCACGTGATAGATATCATGTATAGTAAGGGTCACTTCATAAAAAGTGATTACTTTGTACCAGAAATTCTTCATAAATGAATTTCCTCTTCAATAGACCATACATTTCCCTTCACAGGTGAAGTTTGGTCCCGTGAAAAGCCTTCCCCAGCAAAATTCTCTAGCGACGGAGGAATCACAGCAAAAATAACACTTCCAAATTTTATGGGACATGCAAGGTATGTTGAGCAAGTTTTAGTTCTCCCCTTCAACAAATTTACGAAATCTAGGATACTTTCTAAATACCAGGAAAGCTTTTTAAGGCTGGTTCTCAACTGTATTTAATCTCCAATGGCGTTAGTAGATGAACCCCAATCATGAAAAAAAAATTCTTGAACACTAAGTATAAGCCCTGTTATCATAACTTTTGGATGCCGCAGTTATAGTAGTTCACATAATTTTAAAGACTTGTGAGAATGCTCTCTTTATAATCTTCTTGATAACCTCTAACTGATTTTGTATTTTGTTCCGCAGTTAATAGCCTCTTAGTTCGTGTTTGTCTCTTTCCGTGTTTTTAAAAATTAGAATATTCTTTACATCAATTGTATGCGTAATTTCGGGTTTTCAGTGAAACCAATTTTTGAGACCTTGTTAATACGACAGCTTAAAAAAATAATCTTGGTCTTACAGTTTTTTCCAGATCATCGTCATTACATATCGCTCAGACTACAATGGTGTCGTAAACCCACCAGCAGATTTTACAACACAAGAGCTGATGACTTATGAAGAAGCTCACAAATCTCCATTACCTGCAGCTTATGTCACTTTCCAGTTTGGAGGAAATGATTTTAACAATCACCAAGAATTTACTGTAGGAGATGGAGTCCAGTCAAACGGTAAAATAAGAAGCAAGAGAAGTAATGGTGAAGAGTATTATTACAACAGACCATTGCACCCAAATACGAACTACAGAGTGTTTCTCAGAGCTTTTGTCACAGAGGTATTTTGATCAACTGATTTGTCTCCACCTAAAATTATGCAACATTATAATACAAAAGATGAACGGCGTATATTTTACCTCAAGGCCCAATATATTTTGAATGTAGTCGTTACTTCTCGCTGCTTCCACTCCAAATTACGTCTTTGTCATGCCCCCTCCCCCCCCCCCCACCTCCACCCACGTTTTCAAGTTTTTTGTACATGTTTGAATCCATTTTGCTCAAGGAATTTCGCTTATGACGTTTTTATGGGCTGTCTTTGCAGACGCTGTATACCTCAAGCAGTTTCGTAGCGCTGAAAACTAAAGGTACCGTACGATTTTGCATTTATTTTAGTGGTTCTGTGGCTTTCTCTATTCATGATGTTTAACAGTTTTGTAAGTAAAGGAAATCAGGTATGATGATAGATTTATAGAATAAGAGAGATGGTGTTTTTAGCTCGGTAAAGAATAGAGAAAGATGTTTTTTCGTCTTGTCACGAACGTGGGACAAAGAAAATATTCTGAGTCCCTTTGAGCAATCTATTCCTCATGGGGACTCAGAATTTTCAATGATAAGTTAAGTAGGTGTCAGAGTATAGCTTGTTTTAGGTGTTTTGAATTGAAAACGGAATGTCTTGTAATATAATCATGGCAGATAAGCCCGTGGTCAAGGAACTACCAGAAAAGACAACTATAATTGTTGGTGAAAAGGCAGAGTTGACATGTGAGGCCAGCGGAGATCCACGACCTTCTGTTACGTGGAGTAAAGATGGAGATACCAGTATACCACGGGCTAACTTTAACAATGATGGCAAGGTACTTGTTATTAGGGACGTGATACCTCGTGATAGCGGTGTCTATGAATGTACAGCATCGAACAGTTTTGGAGTGAGCCATTCAGCTACAACTTTGATCGTGACTGGTAAGTTGGAAATCAGTACTTTTTTTGTTCCTCATGTAGCGAAGTCTTTACCTATAAAGTACTTTGGTACATCAAATAGCCAACGTGGCGCTATATGAATTTGCTGTTCAAATATTGGTTCTTGTTGAATTAGTGGTCCATCGCAAGTCACCCCACTGTTACCCGTTGCTCGCGTGAGGTAACACGGCAAGATGATAGCCACCCCCCTTCTCTCTTCTTTTTTCTTTATTTAAATTTTTGGAACATTATATGTCTCGTTTGTTATTTACTTGTGTGCACCTTAATTCGAGATAAACAAAAAGACTTGTTTTGTTGCATGCTGTTCATATCATACGGCTTACTTCAAGTGTAGTTTGTTCGAAACTGTTAATTGATAACAATTTCCTTCTTTATTCTTTGAATTAGGTAAACGAAGCAACTTCCCTGTTGCTGTTATCGTTGTGATTTGTGTTTTTTGTGTGTTGTTGGCTGTCATTGGCGTAGTGGTATACAAGTGGAAGTATAGAAGAGCTGGAATCGAACTAAATGACAAAACAAACGATCTGAACAGACTCGTCTATGATGTCATGGGTCCTCTCGACTCTTCGTATGAGCAACTTGCGTCTTCTTCAGGACCTTGTCTTCAACTCCACTCGATGTCTTCCGAAGGCCAATCGCCTGCATTTCTTGAACTTCAAGGTTTGAAGTTTGAAAATAGAGCATTTGATAGCCAAAGTGTGAGCTTTGAGAAAGAAACTGAAGAGAGAGAAGGAGAAGACAGGGAAGAAAGAGTTAATGACACAGGAAATAGTGTGTGTTGATTTGGTTCTATTCTTCTCACTGCTCTTTTCAGTTGAAGATAGAATCCCCTCGGAACATAGATATTTCTGGCCTATGATCGCAGAGTCACAATTGAACAGTAGACTTGGTACAGCCGCCTATTCTCATATAGAAAATCGTGACATATAGTAGCGCTGTTGTGGCCTTCAGATGAGTAAAGATAAAATTTGAAGAGGCTGTTCTTCTGCTATACAGTAAAGAATTTATATTACTCTTGTGGCCTAAATTGAATATTCAGTTCGATCTTTGTAGATCACAGTCATGTAGTACTTACATAGAATTAGCAGAACACTTCTAAATCAAGGAGACTATTTTAAGAACCTATCATCATGTTCTTCATATCCATGTGGTAAATGATCAGAGAAAACTTAATTTTAACTAGACCCTGTGAGCAGGGTAACTGGGATACCCGATGGTACTGGATCCTTGAGATCAAGTGTAGTGATACTACCGGGTGTCGGAATAGTATACTGAAATAGTAAGCTCAAAAAAGGTTGTCATCAGGTGATAGGTCATTCCAAGACGGAAAGGAATCTTGGGTATACAACTCAGTAAATAGTTCTTGCTGAGTGTTGCACATTTAACGTTTTAACTGGATAACAGTTTTTCTGTATATTGTTATAAACAGAGCAAATATAATGTGAACCTTCCCTAATGTTACTTTGAAAAGCTGTGATCTTATGATCTAAATCATGTTGAACTGAGTTTCTATGGGCTTCCGTATTAGCTTGGACGTTTGATATCTTATCTTTTCCTGCAGTATCCAGTGTTTTACACCATTCTGCTCTGCCAGATAAAAGTTCTTCTTTTTCTTCAGGATTCAATGACTTATACTATTCTGCTCTTTTCCGTTTTTGTACAGAATTGAGAGAGTTCAACCATGCTGCTCTCTTTTGTTTTTGTGCAGTATCCAGTGATTTATACCAAATTGCTCTGCGAGACGAAAGATTTTGTTTTTCTGCAGAACCAAGTGATTTATACCAATCTGCTGATTTGGACAAAAGCTTTTCTTTTTCTTAGGATCCAGTGATTTATACCACTCAACTCTGTGAGAAAAAAGCTTTTCTTTTCTGCAGGATCCAGTGACTTGTACCATATTGCTCTATCAGACAAAGTTTTGTTTTCTCTGCAGGTTCCATTTGTTGCATAGCTTTCTTTTTTCCTTTTTGCATGTAGTTCTTTCTGACTATGAGACTTATGTTTTGCAATTACCTTTTGTATTCCAGCATTTGACAAATTAGTTGAACAACATATAAATGTAATATAATATTCTACATCTCTACTCTGGAATTGTTTTTTTTACAATATCCACTAGTGACTGAATAAGAAAATCTATATCATTCATTTCTTCAAATATATCAAGTGTGCCATTAGGACTGAATCATATAATATAGTACTTAACACTTTTTGCTTTTGTTTTCATATTATTGTGCTGAAAAATACAGCTGAAGCAATAATTTGAAATCCACATTAAAAACCCAGTATTATCTTTAATATTATCTGTGATTAACTTCTGGAGCAATAATTTGCTACCAAGAGATGTACATCATAGCATTCCTTGTTTCTCCAAATTATAGGCAATATTGATATCTGCTTCATATGAAGTGTCCTTGGGAAATTGTTGATAGTCGGTGGATGGTTATTGCCACTGAGTTTTTCTTTGTAAAACTTGTTTGCATGGTCAGTGATTCTATCCAGTGTCTGTGAATTCTAATACCCACAATATTTGATAATGGGAAAACAAATGCTATAAAAAGATGTGGCACAACATCATAACAAGTGAATATGAATGGTTGTAGTTTCAGCATCTGCATAATTTGCTTTGAGGGGGACAGCTGACAACTGTTGATCAGAAATATGTTATATCACATTGTTTTTTCATTAATATGTACACCTTTGAGTTCAAATAAAACATTTGGATTTTGAGAAAGACCTTGAAAAGAGTTTATCAGCTCATTTAAAGTGTTAACTTCTAACAGTACACAAGTTCCTTGAGGATGGGGATATTTCGTTGTTCCTTTATTCCCACATTTGATTCCAAGTGCATGTATTTCTCACGAGCTTTATTTGTAAAAAGATGCATTCGGGAAGACTTCGGTATGCTTTTTCTGATGTAGGTTCGAAGTAAACGTCTTACTTTCCTCGATATCTTCAAAATACGTGTAGTTCTTTTCTTTAGTATTCTGCTGGGCTCACGATCACGAACACGAATACTATGCGTACGAAGGCGATTTAAATAAACAAATTTGTCGTATCGAGATCTACAGTTACAGACTGTATTTACTGAAAATGCTTCATCATTGCTATTTGTAAGCTTCTCATCATGTACAATAACAGATAACTGAGCAGATTTCTCAAATACGTTACATTCATCGAAGCTATTCACGGCAGCTTTTGCTGAAGAAATTAACAACTTCGCATAGAAATTAGCCCACAAGACAATTGCGTAATCAATAGATAACATAACATTATACACTAAAAACCCAGGATTTTGGATCATGTATTTATTAATAAAGAATATCCATACAATTACAATGAAAGCAAACGTAAGATTCACCTTTGATAGTGAAAGTAATACCATTCGTACTGCTATCGTGTTATCGTAGGTACGTTCCTTGGCATCAAGTGAATCCAACATGGCGTCTTTCTTCGCATGCAGTTTGCATCTATAAGAGTTTTGTTCTTCAGTCTCACGGTAGTGATGTTGTTGAATAGACTGCATAGAGTATATGCAGTTTGGTTTCAGATTTTGCTTTTTTCAACAGGTGTACGTTTTTCTACTAAGACATTGGCGTACTTGGCATGTAAGGCATACAAGGCTTTGATGGCTTTTCAAGGCATACATGGCTTTCATGGCTTTCAAGCGTTCGCGACTCAATTCGTTCCAAAAATACCGCTCAGTAACATCTTTCAGCGTGGATTTGCCGCGAACAATACGACTTGTGTATGCGTCTGTAAGTATTTTGCGCATTTGCACCATAAAGCTCCTGGTAATCGTGAATAAAAAACGTTGAACCTACGTCGCTAAATACAAAATGCCTGACAAAAGAGTTTTATAAGCAAAAACCTCGTGGTTCATCATGTGACCCGGCCCTGTCCATGTATGACAACGTCAATCATCATCAAAATAACACATGTGATCAGCATTTGAACACCTTCACCCTTATTGGATCACAGTTAATTGCCATGGTGTTGAGGGCCCAATGACCACTGGGTACTATTGCGCAATTTTTCCATTTTGTGGTGGAGGAAAAAAAAAGACGACAAAAAAACAAAGGCGTTTTATGACTGGGCTACAACAAGTATCCCAGTAAAAAGGTATGTTTAGTCATGATCATTAGCGTTAATTTTTGTCAGTCGAAGCGTGCCTTCTCTCCGTCATATAGTTCCTTTTTCGTCGAAGGATATTTTTAGATTGAACTACAGCCGAAAGCGGTTAGCTGTCAAAGTCTCGAAATTCTTTCCCCTTGAACGAACCTTTTTAGACACCCTCTTTAAGCGGTAAAGAAAAATGTCAAAGGAGTTGGGAAGAATAACTGGGCAAGAGAATACAGTCTCATTTTAATACGAATTTATTTGGTTTTGCATGAAGACAGTACCCTTGTTCCACCAACATGATCGATATATCGCGTCTCTCCTAGCAGTTAGCCTTGAAACCAAAAATGATATACTCGTCTTTTTGGTTTCCAAAGACAAAGAAAACTTGTAAAACAGACTTCAGAGACTTCCGCATTAGTTAATCTCTGATAGCAATTGATAATGAGTTGGATAAAGTCTACTGTTATGATAGCTTAAGAGATTATTCTCAAATTGCTTCTTATGACTGTTAATACATTTGCTAATTTGTGCACAAGCCAAAAAGTTGTTTAAATAAGGGTTTGAAGACAAAAAAAAATTAAATAAAGACGAATATATCAATTTGTTAAGGCCCGAACAGGATTCGCCCTCGTGACCTGGCGATGCTGGTACAATGCTCCAACGCACGAAGCCGACACGCTTTGTTGGAAGCTGATCAGAGTACTAGAATTCAAATCAATGTGTGATTATAATGAATTTTATCTAAATTTGAAATTAACATCATTAGCACTTTTTACTAGTCCAGATGAGCGACTTGTCTATGATGTGTGAAGCAGATGAAAAATTCAATTAACACGTTCTATCACAAGGGTCATCATAATATACTTATAAAAGACACAAAACAGCGATTACTTGCTTTCAGACTTCCGCTTTTCTAAGAAATTGGACTCTTGATATGACGCAACAGTAACTTGGACCAAGACGCTTACATTCTAGGTCTATATATCAGGGTGAAGGCAGGAGACACAGTCAAGTCACAGGCCCTGTGAAACCCACTAAGGCTCTTAGTTCTAGTTCCAGTGTGTTCCTCCGATCAGCAATCTTGTTGAGTTGTCGTTCAATCAATGCCTCGAAACTAGATTCACTCGCGTGCTCCTTTTTCGCTCGTTCAATAGAGACGTTCAGCAAACTCGAGTTGTTAATCTAGGGGTCTCGATGTGGAAGCTTTGGTTTCGCAAATAGCATCGTCTTTGTCATCATAATGTTGGAGCAACGACAGACAATGTATTCAAGACATTGGCTGATGATCAAACCTCATACACAAACGTCATGCTTCCCAAGCAGTAGGTACTTATATCGCCGGAGGAAGTTTTGATGCCACAAATTCGCACACATTAAAAGTTCTTCCTAAAATCTCGTACAATCTGCAACTTTTTGAGACGTTTACATAATTTCGTAAGAGCGTTGTTTAAAATCATCTTTAAAACACTCTCTTTAATTGTGCAAATTTAAGAGACTTAGCTTCAATGAGCTGACATATATTCCTAATCCTATCTATGGATCAAACATTAAAGGAATTCAGCGGCTTTTCATGGAATCTTGTGACCTTTTTCGTGGAAACATCAGTACGATATCTTTCGCTGATACCAGAGCTGTTTGATTGAAATTTCCTTTCGTGGAAAGAGGCCTAGATTTCCTAATGTCACAATCCTCATGAATTTATGTTAAATGATAAAATTACAATTATAGTTAATCTACAATATTCTAAGGGTTTTCTGTATTGGTGTTAGAAAGAAAAGGAATGGAAATATTATATTATTCTAAGTCATTTAATGTAAATTATGAAAAGGGCAGGTTGATTACTTCGTACGCCTTCTTGGTGGTCTTATCTTAAAGGTTGAGTTTAATCACGTTCTTCTTGTGAGTTTGGCCACGTTCACCTAGTGAGTTTAATCACGTTTTCTTCGTTGTGATCGTGAAGTTGACATGGAACTCGTGATAGGCCGTGTTCTTAAATAAGTCAATTTGTTAGTCCAGGAAGAGTAAATCTCCCTGGTAATTGGTCGCGTTCGACACCTTCGTGTTCCTAGAGGTAATTTAAGGGTAAACAGGTGATGTCCCTCATGTTTTCGCAACAAGAAGCAATTTGGGGGCGGTACTTGTGAGCGCCTTTCTTCTTTAACTCTTGTGACCAAGATGTTGTTATGTAACAATCTTTAAAGGTGATTTTCTCTTAAGATACACTTTTAGGTATAAATAACACTCTGCACCAAGGTTATTTGTAATTTTTATATTGTCGATCTCGTTTCTGTTCTGGCCGATCTCAACCGTAAAGATATGAAAATTAGGGAAGAAATTGATTTTGTAACTGCGTAGACAACCTTAAGGTGCTTACTCAGTATGTGGGAACTATAATACGTAGTCAAACGTGATTCGCTAGTTGAGATGGTACGATGACGACACAAGAAGATTGACGGCTTAGAAATGTCATCTGCAGTAACACCTTTATAAGCGGAGACTCTAGTTTTCCCTGATATATTGAAGCTAGTCCCCATTGTAACAACTTGAGAAGAGAAGCAAATAAAGAAGGATCAACCAGACCACAAACGAGTGTTAGAGAAATCAATTCTAACATTTAGACAACTTTGCCTTTTAGTTGAGAGAACATGGCTGAAAATCCAGTCGAGAGCTAAATCTCTTCTATGGAGGGTTCAGTTGACTTGCTTTTACTTTTCGTTAAGAATTCATTTCCCCCTCAATCGTTTCCTTTGTACTCAATGTGTTGTGTTGAACAGTCCCAACATTGGAAGACGACCAAAATTCCAACCGTTAAAGGGAGTTTCAAAACCATTACCGTAAATAGTTTTGTTTCTTGTTGTTCTGTTACGTATCCGTGCCGATTTACCCTATAAATGACATAAATAAAACCAGGCTGTAAGGGGTAAGTTAAGAAATGAATTGCACTGTCTGTTAAAGAAAGTGTAATAAAATACGTGGACGTGCGTTAAGTTTCAATGAACTGTAAATTATTGTCATATTATACTTATCTGTCATTTACGCACTCTCAGTTTCACACTAGCCCTAACACTAACTCGTATTTAAAACAAACATCATCCTTAGTTTAAACACGACTTAAAAAAAGATAATCGTATAGAAATCGCTTTAAGTAGTTACGAGCACAACACGGGTAGCAAGGTTTCTTGGTTCGACTCGTATTCCGGCTTTTCTTGCTGGATAAACAAAGTATTAGCTTCGGATTTTTGCAGTGCAGGTAAAATGTCTCTAAACGTACAGCTGAAAAACTTGCCCAAACAAAACCAGTCATTAACTGTTAAAAATGTGAATAAGCCGTATTAAAAGATGACGTAAAGGTAATTTAAGCTAAAACTGGTATAGACACGTTTGTAACACGCAAAGAATAAAGTTCTTTACGATACCTATATCCCCATTTCCTCAGTAGCCCACAAATTACTTTCTGCACCAGCTACTGTAAGTGGCAAATTTGTAACTTTCCTGCGTTGAAAAACTTGGAGCAGTGCTATCATAATACAAAGTAAAGAGGTACTCGCAAGTTTCAAGCCGTACCGCACTAAAAAGAAGTTTGAGTGTACGACCCATAGAGGGAAAACAGTCGTGGACGCCTTCTGCTGACTGAAGCAAATTATGGCTGAGATTCATCTCGAGCTACTCCTTAAGCTGGCTTTCCTTGCCTTGCTATTTGGAATTCCTCTGGCTTTAGGTAAGAACAGAGTTCCTCTCATTGCATCCACACGCCTAACCATCTCACGATATCCTTAAAATATCGTTTTTGCCTTTTATCCTGTTGTCTTAAAAAGAATTATCCGCACCGACCCGTTTTCTGATCATTTAGGCGCATGTAAAAGAAAGAAGACAGAGACGATATGATATATCACAAGTGCCGGTAAACTTACTCCTTACCCCAATGGTACGGAGTAAACTTTCCCTCGATCAATTTAAGAGAGGGTTTTCTCGCTAATTGCCTACGCAATTCTTTCCTTTGAAGAAAAATACAAAATTTTTTCATTTGATAGAAATGAGAGCTACTAGCAAAGACAATTCATATTTCTACGATGGTCTATCAAATACGCGAATTATTCAAACGAACGAATAAGAAAACGGAAAGTCCAACGATATGTGTAAAACTACATTTGAAGATTTTAATGAAAGAAAAGAAAAAAAGGAAATAAAATGAAATAAAAATTTTGTTCGTCTATTTATAAATCAACAAAGGTAGAAAGAGACTGGGTATCAGTTTGGGAATTTCTCGCGTGTTTGCGGGATATTTCATTACTTGCAAGTTAAAATGACATCGAAGTGTTTACGTTCATATCAAGTAGACACTATAGTGGCCGTCGAATTTCGCTGCTTTTGCTTCGTCTCTCAGAGATTTCATTCACATATTTCCAAAAGATCAAGCAGACAGAATATTCCCGAAAGATCTGTAGCTCTAAAAAAAAAAAACACTACCAACCGGGATTGGTAAGAGTTTAATTTATCCATTGCTTTTAGAAGTCTGAGAAAGAATTGAAATCTTCAGGTGATCTCAAAACACTGTGGTTGTAACTAAATGGCTCATAGGTATTTATTGTTGTCCTCTGTGTATTTACTGTGCCTCTTACTTCCTAATAAGAGGCTGTTGGGGATTTGCCGCCGGATGGGATTGCATTTTCACGTCTGGATCGACTGGAATGGGGTTGCATTTTCAATAGTTACTATAGGATTTAAAGTTACATTTTCCCAAAAGTGACTAGGGTAGGGTCTATAATTGGCCACAGAATAGACTATTAGCGAGGGAGAGATTTTAAGAGGGTAACACCACTTATCCAGTGCAAAAACTGACTCAATTCCCCCCTCCCCCAGCTTCAGGCTTGTTGTTATCATGGGCTTTTGTGGGCTTTGAGTACATTCTAGCAATACATATGGTGTAGACAACATTTGATACATGCAAAGACACGTGATCACACATCAATCAATGACAAACAAATTTATAGCGTAGGTGGTGAAAAAGTGCATATCAATCTTCTCCAGACCACATATTGTACATGTACATGTTGGCTTGTCATCTTAATGTTGCTTAACTAAGTTTTATCTTAAAAAACATCTGAATAACTTGTCATAGGAGATTGTATTGGTTCAGATCTTGGAATGGCAGATGGACAAATTACAGACAGTAAAATAACTGCTTCTTCAGTACAAAGTGCTGGCAAACCAGCAAAGAATGGTCGACTGAACTACACATCAGGATCATCATGGTGTGCAGGAACAAGTGACACCAACCCATATCTACAGATTGATCTACAGACACTTCATATCATCTGTGCTGTGTCCACTCAAGGGAATTCTCAAGCAGATCAGTGGGTAAAGACCTACAAACTACAGTTATCCACAGATGGGACAACTTGGACAGACTACAAGGAAGGTGGACAAATTAAGGTACCTGTATGAGACATACATGCGGTGCATACTTCAAGACATCATTTCTCAGAGAATTATTTTCTTGCACTCACTTAGAGCTGTGAGTATTTCTGAATATGCAATAATGTTGAAGAGACTCAATAGGAATATCAGCAATGTATGTTGATTATTCATGACCTTTTTACTTCAAGAAATCATATTTTTGAGGATGTATAAGGATTTATTTCCTTTTCTTTTGAAGGTTCTAGATGGAAATCTTGACCGAAACTCAGAGGTTAAACATGCTGTTTATAGAGTGTTGACAAAATATCTCCGATTTCTGCCTCAAACTCACCAGGGTGGGGTGTGTATGAGAACAGAGGTGTTTGGAGTGACTCAAAAGCCAAGTGAGTTTGAAATGCATTAATTATAATAAATAAATTAATCTTCAACCTATTAGCTGGGTCATTTTTGTAACACTTGTTATTCTGACTAAATGAACCTTAACCCTCTAACTCCCACAAGCGACCAAGACAGAATTTCTCCTCGCACTATCAATACAATATCAATCAGATAAGTGATAAGAATAAAGAAAAATATCAATTTGGGGATAATTAGTTGATCCAATAATTAATTCTCTGAACTAACATTATAAGAAATATATAGTTGACAGTAGTGAGAATTACAAATTTGATATGGGAGTTAAATAGTTAAAGATACAAATCATTTTTAATTCTCTTATCAGATAAAAAAGTAAGCAACAACAACATAAAATCATTAGTTTTGGAAAATATTGAAATGCAAATTACTCAGACAATTTCCTGTCTGCAGTTTACAGGGTGAAGAGGGCATTGACTAAGAAGTATTTTTAGTGTACTAGACACAGTAATGAAACTTAAGTTAAATGTTTCAGGCAAAACACTTTCATTCAACACTTAGAAGCTGAATCATTGAAGCTCTATTAACCCTTTACCTCCCATGTCAATACAATAGCAAGCAGACAAGTGATGAGAATAAAGACAAATATTAATTAAGGGATTATTAGTTGATCTAATACCAAATTCTCCAAACTAACATCACAAGAACTGTATGGCAGACAGTAAGGAGAATTGCTAATGAGATCTTGGGAGTTAAAGGGGTAAGATAATTAGCAAACGTTGGAAAAATTCAGGGCTTTAACCTTTTAACTCCCAGAAGTGATTTGCATGTAACTTCTCCCTTTTGTTTCCGTACATTATCCAGTAAGCAGTTAATGAGATTACTCAAACTTATGAGGTACAAGATAATATCGTAGATTAAACAAAAAATTCTCATAACCATTTTACAAGGAAATGTGTGGCACAGCTAAAGGGTTAAGATGCTAGAAGGTAATAACATAAAGACTGGTTCTTGAAATGTATTTGTAAATAATTTTCAAGTTTAATTATGGATCATTATTTTGCAGTGTGTTATACCCAGGCCATTGGTGTAGCCAGGACTGGTACCATTCCAGACAGCAGCTTCTCCGCCTCGTCAAGGTTCAATTCAGTATATGCAGCAAAATATGGTCGCTTAAATGGGGTAAAGTCATGGGCACCTCGTGGCAACCACAATGCTAATGATTACCTTCAAATTGACCTGCTGTTTGAGTATGTCATCTGTGCTGTAGCTACACAGGGAAATCGAAGGGCCAATGAGTGGACAACGAAATACAAGTTAAGATTATCCCTTGATAATGCAAATTTTGTCACCTATCAGGAAAACAGTGCTGACAAGGTGGGTTTAGATCCAGCTATAAATGTAGGTTTTTCTCAGGTCATTAAGTGCTGGATCAATTTGAAGGTTTAACTTTTTTCCCAGGCAATCCACTGGGCTCTCCAAGGGGGAGGGGGGGGACTGTGTTCAAATGCCCTATCCATGTTTGTGATCTGATGGTCAGTTTTTTTGTAAAAGGCAAAATCAGTAACTGTTACCTAATACACATTGACCAAAGTTGAAAACTTAAAAGCAATTGATTTTCAACACTTGTATTCCACTAGAAAGAAGTGACACTTTCAGTTCAAAAGTTTGTATGACAATCAGAAGCATCTTAAATGGGTGATCATTTCCTTATTCTCATGACCTATACACATATATTTGTTGATTCAAGGGTGATAATGTAAGAAGAAATTAGAAACAAGTCACCCTCAGGGGATATAGGGTTAATAAAAATAACAAAAAATTCATCATTCAGTTATTTTAATTACATGTATTGGAGACCCAGCATTTAATTTGGATCCTTCTGTATAATGGAAAAATGGCTAAAGTTGTGTAAGTCACAGTTGTCCAACTACCACTCATATCCACCTCTTTATGGTAGCCACCCCTTCACATAGTCAATTGGCCTTCTTCCCGACAAAACACAAATCCATCTTTTTCAGTTCTATCGTAAATATTTTAGTCTTTCTCAAGGGTAAATGGATGAGAGTATGTTTGTGTATTCACTTTCTTGTAATTAAATCTAAAAGATTGAGAGGTTATAGTTAAATATTGCATTTTTTCTTAATCATGTTGCACTTTGTGGCAAATCATAGGTCTTTGATGGAAATAAAGGAAGAAATGACATTGTAAAGCGAAGTCTCAATAAATATGCAAATGCAAGGTATATCCGCTTCCAGCCAACAGCCTATTCAGGATATAAGGGTTTACGAGTAGAAGTATATGGAATTCGTGTGATCAGAGGTAAATACTTCTAAATGATAATTTTTTAATCAAATGTTTAATTTTTCTGCTGAGAATAAATGGAGTTAAACAATATCATGTAGGAGTAAAAGAGAGAAACTTGCATCTTCTCTATAATCACAGATTGAGAAATTTACTAAATTATTAAAGACTGTTATCCAATCCAAGTTGATTATCAACAAATTGTCAAGAGCATGCATCTCAATATCTTTTGTCTCAGTTCCATCACAAGCCCCAAGTAGTTTCACTTTGACTGCAAGCTCTTCTACAAGCATTACAGCATCATGGCAGTTACCATCAGGAATTGCTAGACAAGGAAAGATAAGAGGGTTTAAGCTGTTCTTCAGAAAGAAAGGTTCTGCAGGGTCAGTAACCACTTTGACAATCAACAGTGGAGCAACACTGAGTAGCATTGTCACTGGACTTGATGAGTACACAGAGTATGAATTTCAAGTGTTGGCCTTCACTTCAGCAGGGGATGGACCAAAGAGTTCTCTCAAGGTGCAGAGAACAATGGAAGATGGTATGTGATGAATTAATTCAAGGTGAAAGAAATGGCAAATTGTAAGAGCATTTAACATGCTATACATGTGTGAGAGGCCACATGCTCTATTCCTGTTAGAGTTTCTCTGTCTTTTCCTTGTGACAGTGGAATTTAAAATCTTTCTCTGCAGGGAGTACTTTTCTCTATTTATTAATATGGTTTATTCGTATTGAATCTTAAATCTTGCCCTTGCTATGGCTTTGTTTGATACCTTAAAAGTTGCAATTATATAAAGTAACATATATTTGTTAGAAAGCCAGTTTGGATTTTCATGCTTTAGAATTTTGTCAATCTGACCCTGTGTCTATAGTGTGCCACTACAGGTACCAAACTAAGTGCAGGCATTTCGGGCTCTTGACTGGGTGTTGCAGGATACTGTAGTCTTCTACTCTGGCATTAATTGGTCCTAGTTTTCACTAGCTGTACAAGCACTTGCTGAATAATTTTTCAGTTGTAATATAAGGATCGTGCAGCAGTTACACTATAAATATACTTCATTCTTTCACTTCATTTATTGTAGCTCCATCACAACCTCCCAGCAATTTCATTGTGACTGCAGTTACTTCTACAATCATGAGAGCTTCCTGGCAGTTACCACCAGTAGGCTCCAGAAATGGAATCATAACAGGATTTAAATTGTTTTTCAAAAGGAAAAGTTCTCTAGGTGCAGCAACTGTAACAACTATCAATAGTGGGTCAGCTAATACTAAAGATGTTACAGGGCTTGTGAAGTACACAGAATATGAATTTCAGATGTTGGCCTACACTTCAGCTGGAGATGGACCAAAGAGTTCTTCCCTGGTGGAGAGAACTTTAAAAGAAGGTGGGAATTCACAAAATATGTTTTGGTCTTTTGTACTTTCAGTCTGGCTTTTACAACAGGATAAAAACTTCACTGTAATGAGTTATCAGTTGAAATAAGTGTCTATGTAGATGTCTACAAATCTGTTTCTATCTTTGTAAGTATTCATAAATTACAAAGCATTATAACAATTGCCACAGACACTCCTAAGAGATAACCAAAAATACCATGCATATGAAGGATTTGCAACAGGATAAAAATCTACTGTTTGGTAGAATGATCACCCCCAGTAGCCTTCAACATTGACCATTTTTTATTTGTCAGGGTGACAAAAGATATTTAAAAACAACCAAAAGGTATATTTTTAAAAGCCTCATGTGATGAAAAAGAGCACTTTGTAACCTTACAATTTGTGTTGATTTATGTTCATTGGAACCCTAGGCCACTAATGATGGTTGATCTACCTTTATCCAAAGCCTTAATTATCTTCCACTATATATGTGGTATGAAGTACAAATGCATAGCATACCTGAGTGGTTCATAAGAAACAGTTTGCAAGGATGAAAATCCTTAATGCAAATGTCTGGAATCTGAGTCTCTCGCACTGCCCTATTGTACATTCCTGGACATGTTGGCTAGTCATGTTTGACAATCCGTTTTTATTTACTACTGATAGGAGATTGTGTTGAACTGGATCTTGGAATGGAAGGTGCAAAAATTCAAGACAATAAAATAACTGCTTCCTCTGAACAGAGTGCCAACACACCAGCCAAGAATGGTCGACTGAACTACGCATCAGGATCATCCTGGTGTGCAGGAACGAGTGACACTAACCCACATCTGCAGATTGATCTACAGACTCTTCATATCATCTGTGCTGTGTCTACTCAAGGGAATTCTAAAGCAGATCAGTGGGTGAAGACCTACAAACTACAATTATCCACAGATGGGACAACTTGGACAGACTACAAGGAAGGTGGACAAGTTAAGGTAGAGGACATATACTGTGAGACATAAGAAGACTTTTAAGTAAGACATAGAAAAGGTGACTGGTATAATGATTTTGAAGTCTGGTCCTATGTAACAGTTGTGAGGTGATTGCCAAAACTAACATCAAGTATTTTGTGTGCATAGAAATTGTCAGCCTTGCCAGCATTTTTGAGGTAATAGAATTTTCTTTCAATAAGGAAACTAAGAATGTGGCAACACACTGAAATCATAATTGCATGTAGGTTTGCCATTTATGAGAGGTCTATAATTATTCATGCCCTATCCAAATGTACTTAGAAGAGTAAATTTATGATAAGATGTGATCGGTTTTTTTTCTAGGTTTTAGATGGAAATGTTAATAGAAATTCAGTGGTTAAACATACTGTCTATAGAGTCTTAACAAGGTATCTGCGATTCCTGCCACAAACACACCAGGGTGGAGTGTGTATGAGAACAGAGGTATTTGGGGTGACACAAAAGCCAAGTAAGTTTAGAGGGTATATGCAATATATGATAATTTAAGTTTGTTACTATATGATAAGCTAAATGTTGAATGTATTTTGATTGGTTCTTATTCATGATCTTATGATCTTATGATCAGAGGACATATACACATAGATTACATCACCATTAACAAGATTTGTTTTCTTTATCTTATGAGTGAAATAGATTCTGGGCTACTGTGAGTCCGCACAGTACTAGATCACAGAACATGTCAAATTGTGGGAAGAAAATCAGTGACACACTCAGCTACACCTCGTGTGCCACTTTTTTGTTCTTACATGAACCATATTTTAATGTCATCTGTGGTCTATTGCTGAACAGATGCACTGTAACATGAAATCTAATAGTCAATTATATGCTGGTGGGTCTTAGACCCACAGCATGTCATTTGGGTAATAAATGCACATGTACTTGGTTGTTAAATTAGCAGCAGGCACAATTAATACATACAACTGTAGCTACATCCAGGATCATTCAAAATAAAATGGAAACCTCCCACAATGATAAAAATGTATGGTATTCTAACTTGTAATTGACCTTAAATTTACTCAGTATTCAACCATGAAACACATTTGAGTAGATAGGGAATAGGAAATGAATGTTTTTATTTGAAAATTTGGGTAACAGTTAAGATCATTGAAGTTATCATTTTTTTCCTACATTTTCTTATTTATTTAGGGAGGGTTGAATATGGATCATTATCTTTCAGGATGTTCTATGCAGGCCATTGGTGTAGCCAGGACTGGTACCATTCCAGACAGCAGCTTCTCCTCCTCGTCAAGGTTTAATTCAGTATATGCAGCTAAATATGGTCGCTTAACTGGAGCAAGGTCATGGGCACCTAATGGCAACAATAATGCTAATGATTACCTTCAAATTGACCTGCTGTTTGAGTATGTCATCTGTGCTGTAGCTACACAAGGAAATCCAAGGGCCAATGAGTGGACAACGAAATACAAGTTACAGTCATCACTTAAAGATACCAACTTTCTCACCTATCAGGAAAACAGTGTTGATAAGGTTGGTTTATATGAACTACAAGGTTATTTATAAGATAGATAGTAACACTTACAGTTTATGTGCTTAAGCAACATTGTATTCAGAGTGCTTGAAGATCCTTCATGGTTTTATAGGTATGGCAAAACCATAAAGCTGAAACGTTAAGTCTTTATAATGCCCATTTCTTTACAATGGCTAGCTTTTACACTTTTATAACAAGCAATTGGAATTTCGGTTCTTCTGAGTGGCTGTTGAAGGGAAGTTTGACTCCTCATGTGTTTGCTCTTTTATAATTTTAAAAAAGTGAGAGGTACATGTAAACAGCAGCACATTATATCTTTGTTGATGTAGCACTTTGCTGCAAATTGCAGGTCTTCAATGGAAATTCTGGAAAAAATGACATTGTAAAACGGAGTCTCAATGAATTTGTTAGTGCAAAGTATATCCGCTTCCAGCCAACAGCTTTTTCAGGATATAAGGGTTTGAGAGTGGAAGTGTATGGAGTACGAGTAGCTCAAGGTACCTTTATCTGCTATTGTGATTTTAGAATATATCCCATTTTCATACCCAGACTTAAGCTACACACAGGCCTTCATGTTATTCCAGAAAGAGTGATTGAGGAAAAGAAAGCAAGAACTAAGGATTGAAAAAAAAAATTTCCAGTCTCCTTGCTTTTGCATAAGCATTTACTTTAAGGAAAAGAAAATGAGCATCACAAGTCATTGATGCAGTACAACATTTCAATGTTTTCTTGTGCACTGTATACTAAAACAAATATTTACTTCAGTGTCAATGAAAGTGGTGGATATTTACCTGTTGTTTCCTTGTGGTTTCTCATTTTTTCCATGTTAGTGAATAATTGTCCATGAATAAACAGTGTATTAACACTATAAACTTACAATGTATACAATGGTGAGATATTGAATGGACATACATGTATATGCATGGTATTGCACTATAAGAAAGATTTTGTCGCTAACCCAAGCAAAATAAGTCTCTCTCGCATACGATTTACACTATGTTGCTTGTCACGTTCATAACGTGTATGTGTGTGCTTCAGTGTATGAAACATTAAGTATGTGTAAACAGTATCTAAAAGAGTCACAACCCCCACTCCATGCTGCTGTGATGAAGGGCAACCCTGGAAACCGCATTACATGTGTATATCTTAATTCACCACCACTGATGGTTTCCATCCACCTCTGTCAGAGTCATGTTGGTAATCATTAAAAAGTGTTTGAAGCACATACTTTTTGCTTTAGTTCCATCACAACCCCCTGGTAACTTTGCAGTGATTGTAAAGTCCTCAACTAGCATTACAGCGTCGTGGCAGTTACCACCTAAATATGCCAGACATGGAATCATTACAGGATTTAAATTGTTTTACAAAGAAAGAGGCTCCCAAGCATCAGCAACCCACTTGACTATTAGAAATGGAGCTACACTGAGTAGGGTTGTCACGGGGCTTGAAAAATACACATTTTATGAATTCAACGTGTTAGCCTTCACCTCTCATGGGGATGGACCAAAGAGTTCCTCTGAGGTGAAAAGAACAATGGAAGATGGTATGTGACAAATCAAAGAGATTACATTCTTGTCGTAAATGATCGTCTTCATTGCTTTCCCCTTATTTACTTAAGCGTAACCCCTCCTAGAGTAGCTGACATTAGCTTGGGTGAAATATGCATATCACTTCTTTAAGGGATGTAAATGATGATGTGATACTTATACCTTGGTTACGTTGCCGCATGTGCATCAAGGGTGTCCTGCCAATCATGCAGCCACCTCAAAGTCACTTGTAATGCATGCAATGATCAGCAATGTGTTTATGCCGCTATGGAAAAGAGGTCTTATTTTGAATTTTTATGTTTTGATGTGTCCTCTGAACCTGTGTGGCACAAAAGCAAGGATGCAAGGGTTTTGACATGGTAGTGCAAACCCATGCGGCATCTTCTGTGCTAACATTGGTATAAACTTTCAGTGATCATACGGACACTCGGAAAATAATCTTTAATATGTACTGTGCATGTATGGACCTTAATTCAGTTAAGCATTGCTTTTTTCTAAATTTCAAAAGTTCCGTCACAAGCACCTGGTAACTTCAGTGTAACTGCTATTAGTTCAAGCATTATTACAACATCATGGCAGTTACCACCAGCTAACTCCAGACATGGAATCATCACAGGATTTAAGTTGTTCTACAAGAAGAAATCGTTCTCAGGGTTGGCAACCATGTTCACTGTGAATGATGGTTCACTTCATAACAAAACTGTGACTGGATTGGACAAATACACAGAGTATGAATTTCAAGTGTTGGCCTTCACTTCTGTTGGTGATGGACCAAATAGTTCTGTTGAGGTGACAAGAACAAAGGAGGATGGTAATTCAAGAGTTTTAAAATGAATTATGTAACTGCCGATATTTTGAAAATTATGACTTTTGTAACGGGAAAAGTTAAATAGGTGATCAGATAGATATTAATAAAATGTTTAGGCTGTTGTGTTTAAAGTTGAATTAATTCAACTTGGTAGTTAAAAATGTATATGGCAACAGCTTGATGCTGCTTGTTATACATTTGTTGTACCCTGCCTAAAACTTCATTTATGTAATTGTAATCACTGACATTATATACTGTAGATTGTTTACTTAATATGTAATTTTTTAAATTCTCGTTGAAACATGGTTAATCACTATCATGTGATTTTCCTCCAATTTTAGTTCCTTCCCAGCCTCCACGTAATTTCACAGTGACCTCATGGTCTTCCTCCAGTGTTGACGCAACATGGACATCACCACCAGCAAACTCCATACATGGATTAATCAGAGGATTTAAATTGTTTTACAAAAAGAAAACCTCTGCCACCTCAGCAACATCTTTAACTATCAACAGTGGAGCGAGCCCTTCTATACATTTTTATCTCGCCGGACTTGAGAAGTACACAGAATATGAATTTCAAGTGTTGGCCTTCAATTCAGCTGGTGATGGACTAAAAAGTTCCGTTAAGGTTGAGAGAACGATGGAGGATGGTAACTAAAGTGAAAAAATAATAGTAATAATAATAATAACAATAATAATAATACCACTGCATACATGACTGGAAAATCGCACCGTGTAAAGCTTTCTCCCATAATCAAAAATTATTCTATTTGTACGGAGAAAAAAAATCAAAATGTTTTAACATCCCACTTTGTTAAGTTTTTACATGCTCTTACAGGTTTTATTCTACTCACGAATGCTATGCTCTTAGAAACATCAATCTAAAAATTAATTTTTTCCTTTCTTGTAACCAGAAAGTTGTGATTGGTTACAATTCATTTTGGTGCCTTATGGCAGCAGATTTACAGTGGTCATTTAATAGTATAGTTTGATCATCCGGGCCAGTGCAATCCTGAGAAGGAGTGTTGTCTGTAGTGGTGACTGACGTTTCGACAAACCGAGCGGAAGTCATCATCAGATTCAAGTAAATGGCTGTTGTCAGTCGAGTGTTCTTAGTCCGGTTCATATAAACTGATTGGTCAGTTTTGCCGTGATATTATCGGCTGTAAGACTCAAGTAGTGTAGGTCGGTCGTGATTGGTCGGTCTCGATCCGTCAGTAAAGTAAAGTGTTCAATCAGCTGAGTATGAGAACTATCATCGAGAATGAAGAGTTGTGCTCAAATGGTAATTTTGGTGTGAGAAACAAGCTTGCAAATAATGTACCTGGAGTATGTTAAGAAACACAGAAGTACGCTTAATAAGCCTTTCAATTTTATTTCTGTCCATTCTTGATACCACTGCCGTTGTAGTTTTGTTTGGGTTCTCTATCATCATGCAAATCATTGTAAACATTTTTTTTTATCAGATTACCTTCCACCTAACGGTAATGTAAGCATTGTACAAACAAATGGGTTACTTTCCCAGTCTGAGGCTGAAAACAGTATCAGCAGTGGATATAGTTGAAATGCATGCTTGCTAATATTTGCTTCAGCCGCTAGATTAGATCTGTTTTAGATTTATTTAAATGTCTTTTTATAAGACTGTTATTGGTTGTTTTGACAAATATTTTTCCACTCAGTCGAAGTGTTTGCATGAGGTGAATTTTGCCTTTTATTTCTCCACATCAGCTCCTTCGAGTGCCCCAACTAACTTCACCGTGACTGCAAGCTCTCCTAATGTTATTACAGCATCCTGGCAGTTCCCACCAGCAGACTCTAGAAATGGAATAATCACTGGATATAAATTGTTCCACAAAAGAAAGAACTCGGGAGCACCAGCAGACATAATAACTATAAACAGTGGAGCAACTCATACAACAAATGTCAGTGGGCTTATCAAGTACACAGAGTATGAATTTCAAGTACTGGCTTTCACTTCTGTTGGTGATGGACCTAAAAGTTCTGTTAAGGTTATGAGAACAGTGGGAGATGGTATGAAATTAAAACATCTTACTGTATATCATTGTGCTTCTTTATATATTTATTCAGGAATTATTGAGTGCAGTATGATCCTTTATGTGAGATGGGTAAAGACAAACAGTGCATTAACGAAATTCTACTAGATTTAGTGGTCAAATACCATGTTCGGTTTCTTAATTATCAAGGCTATAATTTGGAAGACATTGAGGTTGTTGCATGACATAATGCTGCATTGTAGTAAGGGTAGTTTTTCCGACTTTCCTATTACAGTTCCTACGACAGCACCTTCCAACTTCGTTGTTACTGCAAGCTCTTCTACCAGTATAACAGCATCCTGGAATTTACCACCAGCAGGCTCCAGACATGGATTAATCACAGGATTTAAACTGTTTTACAAAGAGAAAGGCTCTTCAGGGTCAGCAACCCTCATGTCCATTAACAGTGGAGCAACATTTAGTAAAATCGTTACTGGGCTTGATAAGTACACAGAATATGAATTTCAAGTGTTGGCCTTTACTTCTGTAGGCGATGGACCAAAAAGTTCTGTTAAGGTTGAGAGAACAATGGAAGATGGTAAGAGAGGGAAAACAGAGATAGGAATGTCTTCATTTTGATCATGATCTTCGGCGTAGTCAGCCGTCATTTAAAAGAAGCCAAACATACTTGAAATTGTTTTTTGACATGTAGGTAGTCTTGGTTTTAATAGCAAACGTTACCTATGTTGACAACATGTACTTGTTAAAAATCGAAAACTGGGTAGAGAACATACTTTTTGTAGTTATGTTTTGGACTCAATCCCTTACTAGATAATTTTCTTGCCACCGAAAACGTAAGACCTTATCATTGATTAAGCAGTGCGAATTATTTAAATATGCATAATGTCCATGATAACTTTAGTTACAATGCTATATTTCTAAATATATTGCATTACATATTGTTAAAAGGGTATTAAGTCGATGAATTCTTTATAATCTTCTTTCCTGAATTCAGTTCCTTCAAAGCCCCCACGTAGCTTTACTGTGACAGCAAGCTCTTCAACCAGTATAAGAGCTTCTTGGCAGTTACCACCAGCCGACTCCAGATATGGAATTATCACAGGATTTAAATTGTACTATAAAAAGAAAGGTTCTCTAGGTTTAGCTGCCATGGTAACTATTAACAATGAAACAATCCGTGTTAAAGATGTGTTTGGGCTTGAAAAGTACACTGAATACGAATTTCAAGTGTTGGCCTTCACTTCCGCTGGTGATGGACCTAAGAGCTCTGTTCTTGTGGAAAGAACGAATGAAGATGGTAAGTTTTGAAAAACAGAGTGTAGAAGGAGGGTCCCTCCAAGTTCAGTGATTACGATAATGATTAAGTGCTTGTGATAACGCATAAAGGGCAACTTCCAGTCGGAATGAAACATCCTGGTACCTGTGAAATGCAGTTGCATGTTAGCATCTCTGCAAAGAAAATGCTTTTTTCGTACAGCGGTTGACTAATTACAACAATCAATGCCGTTTTAATTGAAATATAAATTTTTTAAAGGAATTCATTTCAAGCCCAAACCTAATTATTCCGATACACTGTTGATCATTCATAACGAAAGAGTTTTGACTTTGTTTATTTTAGCTCCTTCCAAAGCACCTTTGAACTTAAGCGTTATTGCAACCTCATCCACGAGTGTTATAGCATCCTGGCAGTTACCACCAGCAGACTCTAGGCATGGAATCATCACAGGATATAAATTGTTTTACAAAATTAGGGGTTCTATCGGGGCACCAACTATTTTGTCCATTAGTAGCGTTTACAGTGGAGCAAAACAGAGAAGAACCATAAAAGGACTTGCGAAATACACGGAATATGAATTTCAAGTGTTGGCCTTTACTTCAACTGGTGATGGACCAAAGAGTTTATTTGAAGTGGGGAGAACACTAGAAGATGGTAATAATTTGACAAAAACTGTTTGTTTTGAAACCTTTTCTTTTGTTTGGTGGATAGAAACCTTAGTTTTTCCTTCGGTAATCGCACCTGACTAATTCCTCAATGATCGCTTTGCACTTTGAGGTTCTTTACTCGAGGCAAAAAGACATCTTAACAACGCCACAGCCACGTCAAAACGCACGTAGGTACAGCTTTAAGTACTTCGAGTTCAGTGCTCTCTGAGTTTTTATGTTGATTGGCAATCAACATTTTAGGTTTTATTTTTGGGAGAAGTTTTTTTATTTAAAAAAAAAAAAAGGATGGTAAATTTATAGTTACCGTAATTTCACCATAATCTGCGATGTCATGATAAGGAAAACGAGAAACTTGTAGTCCTGTCCATTCCTCGCATGATAAGAGTTTAAAAAAAAAACCTTTATCGGTCAAAGCTTTTAAGGTTTGACTTAGATTTATTGATAATAGTGTTTTTCCCACAACTGCAGTGCCATCACAGGCTCCAAGTAACTTCACTGTTGTTGTTAGTAGCTCCATCAGTGTTACAGCATCTTGGAAGTTACCACCAAAGAGTTCAAGAAATGGGATCATCACGGGATTTAAATTGTTCTACAAAGAGAAGTCTTTGTCAGGGTTGGCAACCACGTTAAGGATAAACGATGGAGCTAGTCGCAACAAAACTGTCACTGGATTAGATAAGTACACAGAATATGAATTTCAAGTTTTGGCCTTCACTTCTGTTGGTGATGGCCCAAACAGTTCTGTAAAGACGGGGAGAACAATGGAAGATGGTAATTAGATGAAAAATTGTCACTTTTTTTAAGTCAGCGTTTCGTATTTTCCATCAGTTTTATGTTGGTAGCAGTATGATTGTTTCAGGGATAATGCTGTGGATGGGCTAAAACCTGGAATTTTTTATGAAATCAATTGCAATAGTTTAAGGCCCATTTTTTTCGGTAAAAAAATTTTTTGGCTTTAGTATGCTCCCTTTATAAGTGTTTTTTGTGGGTTGTCAATTAAGGGCTATTATTTTCTAAGTGTGGCAGTTTGTCAACATTTAGTGAGAGAGAAAAAATTATCTTTCTTGGTCCAATGATGGTGTCTTTACCAACACCCCTTCTACAGTGAACAAATTTTTTATCAATTCTGGCATTATTTTTGTTTGTGGATGAGCGATATGGATGTATGACGAATTCGTACGAAAAGCTAGCTTGCTGCTCGGGAATTTGTCCAGTATTCAAGTAAGCAAGAAAAGTGTAGTACTCGAAAGGGAAATATACTTGTCCAGGTCGACCAGGCATGGTTATATTTTAGGTCATTATAAATGTAGATATAAACTTATAAAATTCGTAAATGGGAATCGTGCAACATGCAAGTGACTCAACATAATGTAGTGCCAGCTGGCTACTAGGTAACTAATAATATTTCAAGATTCGTCACTTGACGTAGGCGCAGATACAACATAATTAAACTTTCTGTTTACTCTGAGGTGTTCAATTTCAGTTCCTTCAAAAACACCACTGAACTTCACTGTGGCTGCAAACTCTTCAACCACTATCATGGCATCTTGGCAATTACCACCAGCAAACTCCAGAAATGGAGTAATTAAAGGATTTAGATTGTTTTACCAGAAAAAAAGTTCTGCGGGGTCAGCAACTAGCTTGACCATTGACAGTAGATCGACATTGAAGAGAGTTTTCACTGGGCTTGATAAATACACAGAATATGAGTTTCAAGTGTTGGCCTTTACAATTGCTGGTGATGGACCAAAAAGTTCGGTTATAGTGGAGAGAACAATGGAAGATGGTAAATATTTTTAACTGACGAAAAATCTTTGTAAGCATCAGCAAATAGTGAAAAAATAGACTTCACATCAATACATGATGGTCATCATTCAAGCTTGAAACGCATTTGCTATGGCATCTTCTTCTGCTCACCACGAGTGTAAGCATGATTTCCAGGTGTAGTACCAGAAGGCATTTACCTGCTTCTTGTACCATCACATTCCCATGTGGTACAGGGAAACCAAGTATCAAATGGTTCTGTTTGTTACAATTAGACCTTGTCATATATCATTTTCTTCTACTAAGTTTGAGGAGGCTGGAAAAGTATCTCCTTGAAAAAAAGGGATGTTTGGTTTCTTCTCTCCAAAAATTTAATTTCATGGGCATCGGAGGGTTTAGGTATTTCATTTTCTCCCTCTTTTATTTCTCAAATAGTTGAGTATTTGGGAGTAGCTTTACCAACCCGTATTTAAGAGTATTTAAGCTCCTTTCAGCAATGCAATAATCATTCAAAAGATACCCGTAAAGAAGTTATTGCAGGTCTTGAATTTTTAAATTTCAGTTCCATCAAAGGCTCCAAGAAACTTCACTATAATCGTATTGAGTTCTACCAGTATTACAGCCTCTTGGCAATTACCGCCTGCAGACTCTAGGAATGGAATCATCACAGGATTTAAATTGTTTTACAAAAACAGAGGCTTTGTAATGTTTCCATCTACAATAACTATTACAAATGAAACAACCCGCTCCAGAAATATCGGTGGGCTTGAAAAGTACACAGAATATGAATTTCAAGTGCTGGCCTTCACTTTGGTTGGGGATGGAGAAAACAGTTCTGTTGTAGTGGAGAGAACAAATGAAGATGGTAAGAAATGAAATTAAGAATAACATCATAGACGTGTACGTGTCGAGTCAGCGGGTAAAATAACCATGGCTTGTGATTTGAAGTCAGTTTTAGCTTCCCATGATCTTCAAGAGACTAGCACTAGTGCACCACGGGACAACCGAGACATATTGTTGCGTCTAAGACACAGGTCACCCAAAAGAGTTCGCCATTAGACATGAGTGAAGAGAGCTTCAGTGGAGGTTACGATTTTTTTCGTAAACAAAAGGCAATTGAGGACTCGAACTTTTCACTTTATCCAACATTAACATCCAATATGATAGAGTGCCCTCCTGACTGCAGGAGGGCAAAGTTTATCATTGACAGATCAAGCTTTAGTTGGTTCCGTAATATACGCTGGGTCACCTATGGTGTGATGCGACTCTCACATGAGTAATCTTGTAATCAATTGTTCTTGTACATTGCGTTTTCAAATTTTCAGTCCCTTCCTATGCCCCAGTTAACTTTACTTTAGCCCCGAGAGATTCTACCAGTATTACAGCATTGTGGCAGTTACCACCACCAGGCTCCAGACATGGAATCATCTTAGGATTTAAATTGTTCTACAGAAAGACAGGATCTCTCAGGTTACAAACAGTGCTATCTATTAGAAATAGAACAACTCGCACTGTACCTGTCACTGGGCTTGATAAGAACACGGAATATGAATTTCAAGTGTTGGCCTTCACTTCAGTTGGTGATGGACCAAAGAGTTCTGTTGAAGTAGAGAGGACTAAAGAGGATGGTAAGAGTTCAACTATGACTGTCACTTATCCATATATATCTAATCCACACATCCATCCGTTGTTTGGTCTCTGTATTTTCTCGGTTACTTGTTGGTTTGATCGTCTGGCAGGCAGTCTTTAATATTTGTAATCTTGAGGTACATGTATATCAGGTGAAGGTTAATGTCTTTCTTGCAGTTCCATCCACAGCACCAAGCAATCTCACCGTGATTGTCAACAATTCCACCACTGTAACAGCATCCTGGAGACTGCCACCAAAAATTGCTAGAAATGGAATCATCAGAGGATTTAGATTGTTATACAAAAAGAAGGACTCTGGAAGGTTGCCAGCAATTTTGAATATTAGGAACGGAAAAATTCACAGTCAAGTCGTAACTGGGCTTGATAAGTACTCTGAATATGAATTTCAAGTAGTGGCTTTCACATCTGTTGGTGATGGACCCAAAAGTTCTGTTGTGGTCAAAAGAACAAAGGAAGATGGTGAGAAAACGGAAAAGTTCTATAAGAGCCCAGGTTTTTGGTCTTTTCACTTTTAAATGTTGGTGGAAGGCTGATATAACATAGCATACTTAAGGAAGTAGTAATTTTAGAAGGGTGTAGTACACATACATCTGCTCAATGGCAGAACATGTATGACTTGCCACTTTTATCCCTTTTGGCCGTAAATGATCCACTTGGGGGTGATAGAAAGTACATCGATTGAACGAGTATCTGAAAAACCAAAATGATAATTACTTCACATTGCATTGTCATATAGTTAAGATTAGAGTTTTCTAATGGCTATTAAGCGTCTTAATAAATGACTCTGTGGTTAAATTGCAGTTCCATCACAAGCCCCGGCTAACTTAACTCTTACTTCAAGTAGTTCTACCAGCATTACAGCATCCTGGCAGTTACCATTAGTAAACTTCAGAAATGGAATAATCAGAGGATTTAAATTGTTTTACAAGATGAAATATTTTCCTGGAAAACAAGCCGTGTTAACTATTTTAAATGGTACAAGTCTTTCTAAAGAGTTGATAGGGCTTGCTAAATACACAGAGTACGAGGCTCGCATCTTGGCTTTTACTTCTGTTGGTGATGGACCAAAGAGTGAGGTCAAGTTGGTGAAAACAAACGAGGATGGTAGGTATTCAAGAATAGTTAAAGATCAGAATTTGCTGATCAGATGTAAGGCTGCATTTCAGGCGATTATAAAAAGCAGACATAGTCTGACTCCAAACTCTACAAAGTTGGTATTGCCAAAAACATATCATAATTGTAGTTTTACTACATAAATAGTGGTTTTCGCGTGTGCTGATTGGCTTGTACTATTCACCTCCGAGCTGCCGAAGAGACAAAATCGTTCCGCCAGAATTTAATTTCCGACAAGTTTTCTGTATATTGACAGAAATAAACTAAATAAACCTTAATATAGGTGAAAGGGTTCGATATTTACTTCCACGTCGATGGACAATTGTTAAGTATTCAATTCGAATAGACAGTCTACTTTTCAAGATACTTATCTAATTCATAACTGATTTAATTTTAGTCCCATCCGAAGCTCCTGGCAACTTCAGTTTGACTCCAACTAGTTCTACGAGTATTACAGCATTCTGGCAGTTACCACCGGCGGACTCTAGAAATGGTATAGTCAGAGGATTTAGATTGTTTTACAAAAAGAAAGACTCGGTGGGATTGCAAACATTAGTATCTGTTGAAAACGGGACAACACGCAATAAACTTGTTACTGGGCTTGATAAGTACACGGTTTATGAATTTCAAGTGTTGGCCTTCACTTCCGTTGGCGATGGCATGAACAGCTCTATTGTGGCGGAAAGAACAAAAGAAGATGGTAAGACTATAGTTATGATAGTCTAATCCTATTTCACCGTAGCTCAAGCATCGCTCTTTCACAGTCCCTTTCTGTCATCGTACCACATTAAAGTGTTTATTGTTGTTATATTTACAGTCCCCTCCATAGCCCCAAGCAACCTTACTGTGACAGTGATAAATTCTAGCAGTGTAACAGCATACTGGCAGCTTCAACCAGAAATTTCCAGCAATGGAATCATCAGAGGGTTTAAATTGTTCTACAGAAAGAACAGCTCTGTAGGGTTGCCGTCCATTCTGACCATTAAAAACGGAACAATTCCCAGTCAAGATATCACGGGGCTTGATGAGTACACAAAGTATGAATTTCAAGTGTTGGCCTTCACTTCTGTTGGTGATGGACCGAAAAGTGTTGTTTTGGTTGAGAGAACGAGGGAAGATGGTAAGATATTGAAAATGCCACTACAAGGTATTTTAAATTGAACAGTAGCTTTTGCGTGGTAAGGGGATTTTTAAATTGACGTAATTTTCTAGTTTTTCTTGATGTACAACTGTTACTTATAGTGTCTCCTTGTTTCGTTATTTGGAGCTTAATCTAGTCTGTTTTTCAATATCATGATTTGTTTGTGTATTTGTATGTTTGTTTTTATTATTATCATTATAATTATTAATTCCATTATCATTATTGTTATTAGTATTGTTATTATTATTATTATTATTGGTATTTGAATGAGAGTTTTTTCGCAATCAATCTATGATTGATTTTTGTCACATGTTCAAATTGAACCAATCGAGTTTTAAAGGTTTAGTTTATCTACTACTAGCCATTGACCGAGCATTTTTTTAATTGCAGTTCCCTCGCAAGCCCCCGCTAACTTTACCGTGACTTCAACTTCTTCTACTAGTATTACAGCAGCCTGGCTGTTACCACCGATGGACTCCAGGAATGGAATTATCACAGGATTTAAGCTGTTTTACTGGAAGAAAGGCTCTGCGGGGAAAGAGACTAAGCAAATTGTTGAAAATGGTACTAGTCGTTCGAATACATTGACAGGGCTAGATAAATACACAGAGTATGAGTTCGAGTTATTGGCTTTCACTTCTGTTGGTGATGGACCAAAGTCGTTAGTCAAGGTTGCGAGGACAAATGAAGATGGTACGTGATCTAAACTAAACCATTCTAATGAGGTTGGCTTTCAGGTGGAAAAAAAGCCTCGTGTACACTTTCAACATGAATTCTGACAGATATAGCTGTACAAAACTGTAATTTGGTAAAGCATAATAGGTAAATGCATTGATTTTGATAAAAGGATTGGATAGTCTCGTGAAATTTTGTTAATTGCTTCTTTTTTTGACATTTACCCATACATATTGTATGCGTAGATTTCTTCTTTGATGAGTGGTATAAGGGTTGGATAAATTTTCATGCTTATTACCAAACTTTTACCGTGATCAAAAAAAATTTATTTCTTTTAAAGTAAAGTACAAAAAAATCTGTTCATAAAGATATTCACATTCATATTCATTTCTGAGATCTTTCATTTTAGTTCCGTCGAGAGCTCCGGGCAACTTCACTCTAACTCCAGCTAGTTCTACGAGCATGAGAGCATCGTGGGAGTTACCACCAGAACAGTCTAGACATGGAATCATTACAGGATTCAAATTGTTCTACAAACTGAAAGACTCTGCAGGATTGCAAACTTTAGTAACGATTACAAATGGAACTGATCGTAGTAAAGTTGTCGCAGGGCTAGATAAGTACACAGAATATGAATTTCGAGTGTTGGCCTTCAATTCTGTGGGCGATGGACCAAAGAGCTCCGTTCTTATCGAGAGAACAAATGAAGATGGTAAGAATTCCGATTGATGACACTCTAATCAAGCACCATCGTATCAAAATTATAATGTTTAAGACTAAATCTTTTGCTCGTTGTTATCTCAATGTAATGTTGACCTTTCTTTGATTTCCACATTGCCATTTGACATGCTATGGTATCCATCTATTGTTCCATCCCTCCATTCAACCATCTACATGTATGTATCCATCAATCATAGCATTCCTATGTTTCTGGCTGTCTATGTACGAAATGTATTTTAAGACGTTCTTGTCTCTATCACAGTTCCATATACAGCACCTCGCAACCTCACTGTGATTGCAAGTAATTCTACCAGTGTAACAGCATCTTGGCAGCTCCCGCCAGAAATCGGCAGAAATGGTGTCATCAGAGGACTAAAAGTGATGTACAGAAAAATAAGCTCTGCAGCGTTGCTTAGAATTTTGACCATTAATAACGGAACAATTGAAACTGAAGATGTCACTGGGCTTGATAAGTACACACAGTATGAATTTCAGGTGTTGGCTTTCACTTCAGTTGGTGATGGACCAAGAAGTTCTGTTGTAGTTGAGAGAACAAAAGAAGATGGTGAGGAAAAGAAATACTTATAATGAAGTTTGGTATTTAATCAGTTCAATGTGAAATTTTGGTAAAGGTCTGTTAAACTGGTATGGCTTTGAACAAGTTAGTTTGAACGGCCGATGCTAATCAATTTTGTTCATATCTTTTAAACATTCACCAATCAATTAATTGATAGTGGCTCTTTCAGAAATGCAGATGTAATGGAAATTAGCTATGTGTTATTTAACTTGAGTTGTGTATTTTAATTTTAGTTCCCTCGCAAGCTCCTGCTAACTTTACTGTGACTTCAAGCAATTCTACCAGTATCGCAGTATTTTGGCAGTTACCACCAGCTGACTCCAGAAATGGAATAATATCAGGATACAAATTGTTCTTCAAAAAGAAGGGTTCTGCTGAAAGATCTACTTCGTTGACTATTTCAAATGGGACAACTCGCTATAAAAAGTTGACAGGGCTAGATAAATACACAGAGTACGCGTTTCAGTTATTGGCTTTCACAGCTGTTGGTGATGGACCAAAGAGTTCAATAAAGTTTGGCGAAACGAACGAAGATGGTAAGAAACTTAAGATACATACATGTGCCTGTTGTACAAGTATACCAGCTGTCTTTTTGTAAACAGAAATTTAATATTTTATTATAATCTACGAGTTGCTTGATTTTAGCCCCATCAAAACCTCCGAGTAACTTTACAGTGAAGACAATCTCATCTACCAGTATTGCAGCATCCTGGCAATTACCACCAGTAGACTCCAGACATGGAATTATCATTGGTTTTAAATTGTACTACAAAAAGAGAGGCATTCCAAGATTAGAAACATCAATAACAATTAAAAATGGAATGGTTCGTAGCAAACCTGTGACAGGGCTTGCTAAATTCACAGAATATGAACTCCAAGTGTTGGCCTTCACGTCTGTTGGCGACGGACCAAAGAGTTCTATAAGGGTCGAACGAACAAAGGAGGATGGTAAGAGCCTAGTTAATCCTTTCTGAACTCACATGGGCTCAGTTATTTTTCTCCTATCAATTTTTATTAATAATTATAAAGTTTTCTCTGTCACATCTATTTGCAGCACCATCACAGGCCCCTAGCAACTTCTCCTTAATTGTGCGTAGCTCCACCGCTATAACCGTATCATGGCAGTTACCACCGGCAGACTCCAGAAATGGATTTATCACAGGATTCAAAATTTTTTACAAAAAGAAAAGCTCAGCAACATTGCCAGCCTCAATAACTGTGAGGAATGGTACAACGGAAAGTGATGACGTCATTGGGCTTGAAAAGTATACAGAATATGAATTTCAAGTGTTGGCCTTTACTTCCGTTGGTGATGGACCAAAGAGTAACGTTAGGATTAAGAGGACAAAAGAAGATGGTGAGAAAATAAAAATAGTTATGTCTCCACCTTCGTACGGAGATTTCTTTGGATCAATTTGTCAGAATGACTCAGTAGAATTGAGATTTTAAGGCGAAAAACCCTCTTAGGCCCTTTCTACTTCGATAGAGTATTTCTTAGCTTTCCCCAGCTTACTTGAATGTGATGAATTACTTCTGACGAAATGAATTAATTTTCTGATGGCAGTTCCATCAAAATCTCCAAGCAATTTCACTGTGGCCGCAAGTTCCTCATCCAGTATTACAGCATCATGGCAGTTACCACCCAAGGACTCTAGAAATGGAATTGTCAGAGGATTCAAATTGTATTACAAAAAGAGAGGCTACACGGGGCTACCTAACACTTTAATCATTAGGAATGAGACGATTTGTACTAAAGCTGTTATTGGACTAGAAAAATACACAGAATATGAATTCCAAGTTTTGGCCTTCACTTCTATTGGTGATGGACCTAACAGTTCTGCTGAAGTTGCAACAACAAAGGAAGATGGTAAGTAAGGGGACTAATAACGACTAAATTTGACTGCCATTTTATTTTCTCAGAAGAGGTTTGTTGTTATGTGTTAAACAGGTTTTCAAATGGCATTTTCCCTGGTAGGAACGTCTTAAGTCAGTCATAGGTGCATTATTTGTCTTGCTGAGGTTATCAACAATTTTTTATGTTATTAACACGATCAGCTGAAATTTGTGTTGAATATTTACATTGCTTATTACCTACATTAGTTAATGATGAAATATCAATAACCATAATGTTACATGGACAATAGATTGTGGTATGAATTTAATTAAGCTACATAGCACTTCCGTTGTTCAATTACAGCTCCTTCTAGAGCTCCAACTAACTTCTCTGTGACGGCGAGCAACTCTACCAGTATCACAGCATATTGGCAGTTACCACCAGCAGACTCCAGAAATGGAATCATAACAGGGTTTAAATTGTTCTTCAAAAAGAGAGGCTCTGCAGGATTACCGGTGGCTTTAACTATAAGCAACGGACAAATTAATTTTAAACGTGTTAACGGCCTTGATAAATACTCGGAGTATGAATGTCAAGTCTTGGCCTTCACTACTATTGGTGATGGACCGAGGAGTGCTGTCGTTGTCGAGTCAACAATGGAAGATGGTATCTTTATTCCTTCAGTTTATTGTTTGAAACACTTCAAAGGGTTGTCACTGATAAGAAATATCTGACGTATTTCACATAACCTTGAAGCTTGAACCTCAGTAGTTATAGTACATAGTCAACTAACTTTATGGACGCAAAACAAGTTAGAAAAATCCTAAATGTGACTTTTTTTCAGAAACATCTCATACAACATTGAAATGAAGCTATTAATTGGTAGTTATTTGATTTTTAGTTCCATCGCAACCTCCAAGGAATTTCAGCGTGACCGCAAACTTGTCCACTAGTGTTACAGCATCCTGGCAGTTACCATCTGTTGAATCCAGACATGGAGTCATTATTGGATTTAAAGTATCCTACAAAAAGAAAGATTCTGTCGCAACACCAAACATTCTGAATATCACAAATGGATCCGTCGAGAGCAAAGAGATCACTGGGCTCGATAAATACACAGAATATGAATTTCAAGTGTTGGCCTTCACTTCTGTTGGTGATGGGCCAAAAAGCCCTGTTCTTGATAGGAGAACAAAGGAAGATGGTAAGAAGTCATTGAGAGACCTAGCAATTTTACGTTCACATCTTAGTCCATTTATGTTATAGATTGTATTTAAAATTGACTTTAACCATAGACGGGTTCGCAATGTTTTGAGAGATCCCTTGAATGAGCTGTGATTGCTGAGGGCAAATTTCCTTCGACTCATGCAGTCGTGCTGATATTAAAGCACTGATTTCATGGTATATTGATGAATTAAACTGTCTCTTGTTCCAGTTCCTTCAGAATCCCCGGATAACTTCACTGTAGTAGTGAGCTCTTCCACTAGTATTACAGCCTCTTGGCAGTTACCGCCCACTGACGCTAGGAATGGAATCATCACAGGATTCAAACTTTTCTTTAAAAAGAAAGAACTCATAGATCCACCAATTGCTTTAACTATGAACAATAGAACAAGTCGCCATCAAAGATTCACAGGGCTGGATGAGTACACAGAATATAAATTTCAAATTTTGGCGTTCACATCTGTTGGTGATGGACCGAACAGTTCTGTACAAGTGAAAAGGACTCTAGAAGATGGTAAGAGGAGTAATCGTTGTCCAAAAATTTTGTCCAAAAATGTAAATGTCCATTCCTATGAAAAAAATTGATATTGCGAGCAGCAGAGAATTATTCAATTTTTTTTTTATTTTGTGGCTCTTCGTAATTTGAGTTTATATAATTTTCCTAAATGGTGCCAAAAAAATTCCGATATGGTATAGCCATCACAGTTTGTGGTATCTATTTAGTTTGAGGAAATTAAAGTACCCCCCATCAAAAGTCATGCCTGTTGTGAATTAATGTCTGCTCGTTGAAGCTTTAATTTTTTTCCATAGCTCCGCAAAAGTTTTGAGTTCTACCAGTCTTTAAGATTCTTGGCATTAAACTCACCAGAAGACTCCAGCAACAGGATCATCACTCAGGCTTTTTTTTATGCAGTCCTGCATTGCAGGTCTGTTGAAAACAATGGTCATGACATAATGAAGACTTTTTCGTTTCCCTATTGCAGTTCCTTCGGGGTCTCCCACTAACTTCACGGTGACAGCAAGCTCTTCTACCAGTATCACGGCATCTTGGCAGTTACCACCAGCAGACTCCAGAAATGGAATCATGGTAGGATTCAAATTGTTTTACAAAAGAAAAAGCCCTGGGGAAGCAGCAACCATGGTAATTATCAACAACGGAACAGCCAGCACTAAAGATGTTACAGTGCTTGCTAAGTACACAGAATATGAATTTCAAATTTTGGTCTTCACTTCTGTTGGCGACGGCCCAAACAGCTCTGTTAAGATTGAACGAACAAGAGAAGATGGTAAGGACTAAAGGGAAACTATATCGCCTCATACTTATATCAAGGTTCAGCTTCCTTCTTATTACGGAGCTTTCTTTTGAAAGATAGATAAATAAAGAAATTATTGAGACCGTCACTGTGGACGAATGGTTATCATAGTGGACCGAGGATTGAGAGTTTCAGCCGGAAGCCGGACTGGTTATTGTGATTTGTTGTCGATCAAGACATTTAGATCTTGTGTCCTTTATGTTTGGATCCGTCTATTATCTGGGTATCGGCGATTTATTGGAATGTAATGAATGAAGTCTAATACTATTTAATTTAATTTTTCAATGACAGTTCCATCGAAAGCTCCGAGCAATTTCACTGTGACTGCTAGCTCTTCTACCAATATTACTACATCCTGGCAGTTACCACCAGAGGACGCCAGAAATGGAATTGTCCGGGGATTTAAACTGTACTACAAAAAGAGAGGCTCCATCGGGTTCCCAATTACTTTAATTATTAGAAATCAGACGATTCGCACTAAAGATGTCATTGGATTAGACAAATACACAGAATATGAATTTCAGGTGTTGGCCTTCACTTCTGTTGGCGATGGACCAAAGAGTTCTACCGAAGTCGCAAGAACAAAGGCAGACGGTAACAAATTTCTATTATTAGCCACAGAGAAAGATCTGCTATCATAGGTTGTGTAATAGTATTTTAAATGAGGCGAAACTAAAAAGTCATTTTAATTACCACAGTTACCTTACTGACGTTATCAGCAATGCTCATGTGACTAAAATTACCAACTTAAACATAGCGTTGGAGCTAAATTTCATTAGAAACCTGACGTGCTTCTTAGTTACTTTGAATTAGGATGGGTCATCAGTAATGAGGATATTACGTGGAGAAGCTGAATTTAATTGAATTACATAGCACATTTGTTATTTTATTACAGTGCCTTCGAGAGCTCCGCGTAACTTCTCTTTGAAGGCCAGTAATTCTACCAGTATCACAGCATACTGGCAGTTACCACCAGCAGACTCCAGAAATGGAATCATCACAGGATTTAAATTGTTCTTCAAAAAGCAAGGCTCTGCAGGATTACTGGCAGCTTTAGCTTTAAGCAATGGACAAATTCGTTTTAAACATGTGACTGGGCTTGATAAATACTCTTGGTACGAATTCCAAGTGTTGGCCTTCACTTCTGTTGGTGACGGACCAAGGAGTTCTGTTGTTGTGGAGAGAACAACGGAAGATGGTATCTGTATTTCTCTTGTTTATTGGTTTATAACATTCATATGTAATAAATTTTAAATATTCATCGCAATTGATTAATCATCATCTAACATAATCTATGTAAAGTCTTGGAGCCTAGTAGTTACGTTGCGTTGTAATCATTATTGTTTTTAATAATCAAGAAATGTTGTTTTAACCAACGAGGTTTGCGTATTTAAAGTTCTTTATGAACCCGCAGCTAACCGGAAAACTGTTCAATATGATTTTTGTTTAATAGGCGTTATATTCCAGAAAATATATCATATTTGTAGAAAGAACGTGATTGATGAGTTAGGTTTTGTATTACAGCTCCGTCCCAACCTCCAAGGAACTTAAGCTTGACCCCAAGCTCTTCCACGAGTGTTACAGCATCCTGGCAGTTACCATCTGTTGAATCCAGGCATGGAGTTTTAACAGGGTTTAAATTATCGTACAAAGAGAAAGTTTCTCCGGCAACACAAGTTATTCTGAATATCACAAATGGAACAGTTGAGACAAAAGACATCAGTGGGCTCAAAAAGTACACAGAATATGAATTTCAAGTGTTGGCGTTTACTTCTGCTGGGGATGGACCAAAAAGCTCTGTCGTTGTTGTGAGAACAAATGAAGACGGTAGGAGTTCATTAGAGAAACAAAGAAAATTTTGCTTTCACATTTGGGCTATTGTCCCTTGACTTCCTGAGGAATACAGTCCCCTCCTGAAAAGACGAATCTTCAATGTCTGAGTTATCGGAAGTTGAAAACAAATTAATTAGAACAGGGAGAAATTGGTGTTTACTGAATTTCTGTGCGTGCAGGGTGCAATTTAGTCCAATTCAATCCAGAAGTAGAAAGAAAGGTTGAGTTATATTTCTCACACATTCAGCAATTTTAACTCCTCTTTTTTTTCTACCATGCTTGCCATCCAATGGACTTAAACAGTAACCTTTAAATTATGGTGCGTATATTAGATTTAAAAAATGTGGTTTATACAGTTTTTATGGAAGCCTAACAAAATATGTCTTAAAGGGACTCATTGCTATGCCCTAACAACAATGGTCTTGAGCTATGTCCACACCAGCTCTTTTTATTCTAATTTACACTGCACCCGTACGTTACGAAGTTCAAATCTGATGATATTAGTAAATCGTCACATGAGATATTTCTAGATTTAATCTGTAGCAAAATGCATCTCGAGTGGATCTGGTTGTTGTGGGTACTCTTTAAAAGAAATTCAGATCATGTAACAAACTTTATTCTCCAAAACGCGCCGGAGATCTCATGAATGAATCAAGATTGCTCAGTGCACAATTCTTGTAACTCATAGATTCGTGTTGTTAATAGTTGTGCAGTTATTTATCGAACGCCATGCGTCATCTATGTTTTCTGTTGTGCAAATAGTCTGAAGACATAATTTGTCTCTCGTTGCAGTTCCTTCAAGGTCCCCGGATAACTTCACTTTAGAAGTGCGCTCATCCACTGGTATAACTGCGTCTTGGCAACTACCACCAGTTCACGCCAGGAATGGAATCATCAGAGGATTCAAATTGTTCTACAAAAAGAAAGGCTTCATAGATCCACCAATTACTTTAACTATTAGGAATAGCACCAGTCGCTATGCACTGGTCACTGGGCTAAATGTGTACACAGAATATGAATTCCAAATATTGGCGTTCACATCTGTTGGTGATGGACTGAACAGTTCTCTGGAGGTGAAAAGGACAGCGGAAGAGGGTAAGAGGAGTGGCGTGAGCGAGCTAAATGTTTCTATTAACTCCAAAGTATGATAACAGGACACTGATGAAATACCTAATCCTTGAAATATGGAAAACTATTAGCATTAGGTAAATTATTAAAAATGTGTTGGCTCTATATAATTTAATTTGATTGGTTTTATTTCATAGCGCAAAACACTTCCTACACTGTAAAGAATTAAGAGTTTTTTGTTTCGTAGACGATTTGTTCTTTGTACATAATATATATTTGGTTTGATGACATTGAGTCAACACTAATCTGTAAATATGTTTTCCAGTTGCGATTAATTTTTTTTCCTTGTGGAATTCTTAGTTCCTTCCAAAGCTCCAGAAAATTTTACCGTGACTGAATGTAGTTCTACAAGTATTACAGCTTATTGGCAGCTACCACCAGCAGACTCCAGAAACGGGATCATCGCAGGATTTAAATTGTTTTACAAAAGAAAGGATTCTGTAGCTTCACCAAAAATGATAATTCTTAACAATGGAAAGATCCACGTTAAGAATGTCACTGAGCTTGATGAGTACACAGAATATGAATTTCAAGTGTTGGCCTTCACTTCAGTTGGTGACGGACCAAAGAGCTCTCTTGAATTGGCAAAGACAGCGGAAGATGGTGAGTGCCAAGTTTTCTGAGATTTCTAAATATAGTAACCATTTTGTGTACATTGTGACCTGACTAAAACAATGCCTATTCTTATGTTTCATTGAAAAATTTTTCCTGCAGTCTATCCAAAGAGAATGCCCTCAATCTGTCACCTGTGTTTATGAAGAGACGTCAGCTTATGGTCATGCTTTACCATTAAGCAGCTATTGGAGAACAAACATATCGAGTTACAAACATCGTTTATCTTAATTCCTTACATATAACTGTTCATTTATTCAATAGAGTTAAAGGTGGTCCTTTTTTTTAATCACTTCACACATAAGCCTAGTCACTGAAGAAGTTATGTAACTTCTCCTTTTCAAATTGCAGTTCCCTCGAGCGCTCCAATTAACTTTACTCTGGCTGCAAACTCTTCAACCAGTATCACAGCGCGCTGGCAGTTACCACCAGTTGATTTCAGAAATGGAATCATTACAGGATTTAAATTATTTTACAAAAAGAGAAACACCACCTTGGAACCGACTAGCTTTACCATTCATAACAGAACAACTAATACCAAAGTTGTCGCTAAACTCGACGAGGACACAGAATATGAATTTCAAGTGTTAGCCTTCACATCTGTCGGTGATGGACCTAAAAGTTCGGTAGAAGTTGAAAGAACGAGGGAAGATGGTGAGAATAATAACCTAGGACCTAAACTGTAAGGTCTGATGCTTGAAAATGAAGGTTGGAGAGCGATATGAGTGATAGATGTCAAATAAACGGAAGCACATTTCTTTACTTAGTTCTATGACGTAAGCCTATCGAGAAAGGATGTTAATGATATATTGAATAATTTTCCTTTCCCTTATTGCAGTTCCTACGGGATCTCCCGGGAACTTCACCTTGACTGCAAGCTCCTCCACCAGTATAATGGCATCATGGAAGTTACCACCAGTAGACCTCAGAAATGGAATCATCAAAGGATTTAAATTGTTTTACATAAGAAAAAGCTTTAGAGAACCAGCAACCATCATAATTACCAACAATGGAACAATCAATGCTAAAGATGTTACAGGACTTGATAAGTACACAGAATATGAATTTCAAGTGTTGGCCTTCACCTTTGTTGGTGATGGACCAAACAGCTCCGTGGAGATTATTAGAACAAAAGAAGATGGTAAGAAGTTGTCGTATGAAGGCTTCCTTGTATTCATAAAATAACTTCGTGGTTGTTTTTGAACCTGGTATATAAGAATGATGTCAAACTGATATGCAATTTTGTCGTCATTCCATAAGGTACAGCTGGAAAGCGTACAAAGAATTTCTATGAACTGATGTTATAAAATAAATCTCCTATTAGTTTCCGTGTAGCCTTTAGCGCTTTTGTATTAAAAACTTAAACGTTGAAGTTCGTTTGTATTTGTCGTTTGACGATGATCGGTCGTGAAATTAACGAAGTAATCAATTGACGTGCTAAAAATGTTTTTATATTACTTATTTAGATCGTGTACTCTTCCTTTGTCCTTTCCTCCTTTCTTTTACTTATAATTTTATTTACTGTTAATAATCTTTTCTGGGTGTTCATGTTTCATTTTTTAGTGCCTTCAAAACCTCCACGTAATTTTTCTGTGACTGCAAGCTCCTCTACCAGTATTAAAGCATCCTGGCAGTTACCACCAGCAAAGTTCAGAAATGGAATCATAACAGGACATAAATTGTTGTACAAGAAGAAGGATTCTGCTTCTTCAGTAAACATGAGAATTATTTATAATGCATCAATCCATACTGAGGATATCACTGGGCTTGATAAATACACAGAATATGAATTTCAAGCGTTGGCCTTCACTTCTGTTGGTGATGGACCAAAGAGTTCCCTTCGTGTGGAGAGAACAAAGGAAGATGGTTAGAAAATTATATATCATTTAGGAACAGTAAATAGGAGTAAAAAGGATGGTGAATTTTAAGCTCGGTAATGTAATGAGGAGAGATGATTTTTCATCATGTCATGCACAGTGTGCTGAAAGAGTATCACACAGGATCGTGCTAGAGCGTTGGGCGCGGAATCCGAAGCTCTAATGTTCGATTCCTTATGGAGATTAAAAGTTATTTCTTTTTCCTACGCTCGTGATGAGATGAAAAAGTATTTTCTCTCAGAAAATAGTAATATGTATCATTTATGCCATCGGCCGTCAAGGTTACACAAATAAGTAAGGTTTTTGACCTTCTCTAATTTTTTCTTTTTTAAATTATGTCGAACTATTTCACCTTTTACATCTGAACGCGCTTATAAATTCATTTTCTAGGACAAGAAAGGTAGAATTCTGATTTCTTTGATTATCACCGAAGATAAAAAGTGTCCTAAGGATAGCTGACAAATTATAATTTTCACTCAAGGGAATATGTCTTGCGTAACTAATTGTTTTATAATTTTTTCCTTTTTTTAATTAAATTGCAGTTCCTTCCAAAGCTCCGGCTAACTTATCTGTGACGTCAAATTCTCCTACCAGTATTACAATATCCTGGCAGCCTCCACCTAAAAAAGAAAGACATGGAATAATCAAAGGATTTAAGTTGTATTACAGGGAGAGAAGCTCTGAAGGAACCACAACCATCGTAACTATTAACAGTGAAGTAACATTAAGTAAAGTTGCTAGTGGGCTTTTTAAGTACACAGAATATGAATTTCAAGTCTCGGCCTTTACTTCTGTTGGTGATGGACCAAAGAGCGTTGTTAAGATCGAGAGAACAAAGGAAGATGGTAAGAGGCCACATACAGATTGAATTTAAATGCTGAATTCAGGCGGAGAGTCTTTGAAAACGAATTTCTTCTGAATTATTTTATTTTTGGGAGGAGGGAGTGGAACAGATCACTCTCTCGTGCTCTTTTGACTTTTAGAGTCAAAAGGGTTTCGTTTTTTTGACGATTCTTCCGCCAACAAAAAAAAGCCTTATTCCTATTAATCTTATGTAGGAAATGTCTCATAATATGGATGTGCAAATTGCAGATGGGATCGATGAGAGACCTTTGCCATTTTCATGTTTTGGGTTATTTGGTCTGACAATTTACGAAAGGAAAGTCATTTGAAACGAAAAAAAACCGGGAAATGTTGCTTTGTTTGGTCTTGTGTGTGTCAGATTTCTGAGGTTCCAAATTTTGAATATCTTTTTTGTCATAGTTAAAGGAACTTAAAGGGGATGCCTATGGTGCATGTTATTAAAATTTGTATTACTTATCAATTCTTACTTTTTGTATTAGCACCGAGCTCTCCTCTATCGTTTTCCTATAAGGAACTAGCCCCGAATAATTTTCATGGTCCAAGAATAAACTTGACTTGGAGCAGACCTGCGGAATCTAATGGAATCATCAGGAATTACATTGTGTTTAATGCAAACCAAGAAGGTGAGACGAAGCAAAGCGTTGGAGGAGACACGTTCAGTTACTTGGTAGATGTCCTGGGTGGAGTTACTTATCATTTCTATATCGGAGCTGTAACTGTTAAACCTGAACAGAATGCGTCATTGTCTGTGAAAACCAATGAGTACGGTATGTTATGCCATCGTAACTAAGTACAAAAGTGTAGAAAATTTAACTTGATAATGCCCATGACTCATGTACGTGAATTGATTGGTGACAAAGTATTACGGTGAAAAAAGAATAAGTAAATAGGTTTAGCTAAATGTAAGGAATGTAGGACAAATAAAACTTCCGTTTGTGCACTACTTGAATACTATAACTCACTGTTGTCGTTTTTCATTCCGTTTTTAATCTGTAAGTTTATTGCGTATGGGTCTTTCTTATCTCTCTTTTAGAGCCTAGTCATGGACCAGAAAATGTATCGTCTATCGAAGTTGATCACACAAAATATCAGATAACCTGGAATAGTCTGACAAGACAGGTCGCCAATGGGTTCGTCAAAATGTATCAAGTGAGACTTGACTTAAAAGAAAGTTGCACTTCGTTTCACACTTCATTTAATTCAACCTTCAACACATCCAAAACAGAGATACTGTTGTCCAGTCTCTCAATGTGCACAAGATATGAAGTGTCAGTTAGAGCCTTCACTGAGGCTGGGCCTGGACCCTACAGCCAGTCTTTAGCGATCCAGACGTTGGGTGAGTCAAAGATGCGAGACATGTTGACTTCAACCATGTTGGTTTACAACCCAAAAACAATATTATCATAGATTTTGTTGCAAGTCTCGATATACCTGCTTTGTAGTACACATAGGAGCCTTAACTGAACGCTTTCCCTTGGCAGACGTTGTTGGATACCACATCGAAGAGTAAAAGGTGGAAGAAATGCTCCACATTTGAATTCAATGTTGAAATAAGAAGAGACATTAGTTTCAGTCTTTCTGTATTTAGTGAGAGCTACTGCTACTGCTAAATTCTATCTACTGCTTGAAGACATTATTGCTTCTTACTGAATACATTTGAAATCCGACGTTATTAATGTCATGTATAACTTGTTAGTAAGGGATGGAAATGGAGGAAGGGAGTCCATTTTTTTATTGTCTTGGAGATGAAAATCATTAGGAGGCTAGGATCACTTCCTAAATAAGAGGTAAATTTGTTCAAGTAGTTATTTTCACGTAAATTTCCTCTCCAATGAACATTGAGTTTCCTTTCACAGGTACAATTTGGTCTCTTGAGAAGCCCTCTCCGCCAGCATTTTCTTCGAATTTTAGTGACGGAGGAATCAAAGCAAAAATTACACTCCCAAATTTCCCAGGAAGTGCAAAGTACGTTGTGGCAAGTTTTAGTTCTCTCTTTCAACAAATGCATGAAGTCTAAAATAATCTCTTCACACTAGGTAAACTTTTTTAAGGCTGGTACGAAACTGTAACAAAGCTCTAGTAAGGTCAGTCGATAAACCCCAACGCATAAAAGAAAAATAAATCTTTAAGAAGAACTAACCCAATGTAAATTATCGAAGATTTTTGGTTGGCCGCTGTTATGGTAGTTCACGTGATATTAGTAACACTGCGTATATGCTCTCTCTAAAAATCTTCCTATTAACCTCCTTATATCCTACCGTAGCTTTTCTCTATCTGTGCCTTTTAATAAGTAGAAGACTTTTGGCCTCAATTCTGCAACTTCTGATTTTCAACGAAAGCATGTTTTTGATATTCATAGACATGATGAGTTATTGCTTTCTAGTCAGGCTACATATAAACGCATAGAGAGTATTTCGATTGAGTATTTGATAACAGCGACTGGTGCAATAAAAAACAACGACCGATCAGAGAAAAAATGAAAAAAAAAACTGAGCTTATTAGAACTCAAATCACCCGCTTAAAAAGGCGGGAAAACACCAGCGACCAGGTAGCGATTGGTTTCAGTATCGCAGCTGATTGGTTACTAACATGGCTCTGGTCTTGATCAATCACGAAGGGAAGTGAGGCAAATCCATTGAAAACTTGGATTTCTCTTTTACTGGCACTGGTGATGAGCGTTACATTGTTATTTGAAAAAAAATCTTGATCTTGCAGATTTTTTCAAGTCATCGTCATAACATATTGGTCAAACTACGATGGTGTCGTAAACCCACCATCAGATTTTACAACACAAGAGCTGATGACTTATGAAGAAGCTCACAAATCTCTACTGCCTGCAGCTTATGTCACTTTCCAGTTTGGAGGAAATGATTTTTACAAACACCAAGAATTTACTGTAGGAGATGGAGTCCAATCAAGCAATAAAATAAGAAGCAAGAGAAGTAATGGCGAAGAGTATTATTACAACAAACCATTGCACCCGAATACGAACTACAGAGTGTTTCTCAGAGCTTTTGTCTCAGAGGTATTTTTGTCAGCAAATGTTTTATTTAACACCATAACACAAAAGACTAGTGGCCTACTTGTCACGTTCACGCTGAATCTAGTTTTAAAGTACTTATTTAGTCACCCTCCTTTAAGATTTGCACTCATGCTACAATCGTCTTACTCCAAATACCGTTTTATTCACGGCTCCGAATTTCCAAACGTCGTGTGAGTTACTAAGTTTACACAGAAATCTCCACTTTATGATGTAGATTGTATAGAGAGGCACTTCTAAGGCAAAGCACGAGATGAACTGTTACAGCGCGTGGGTTGCTTTCTCTCTAAATTTTTATCTTAGTCATCAAAGTTCATTCGCTGGATCTTTCTTAGAATAGCAAACGTTCATTATTCATTTGAGTTGGTTGTATGAACACTCACAATGTTTCTATGTACTGTCTTCGCAGACACTGTACACCTCGAGTAGCTTCATAGTGCTGAAAACCAAAGGTACTGTGCGATTTTTGTAAGTTTATTTATTAAATTGGTTAGGTGACTTTCACCATTTATAATTTTTATTATATAGGTATAGATCAACCAGGTAGAATTGACGAATTACTTTCCGCACTCTCTGAGCAAGTACTATACGAAAAGTCTGCGCACAGTCTGAGAATACTTTTCTTGTGGAACCCTAAAGAGTTTTCCTCGGAGTTAGAGCATTGCTTGGTTTAGGTGTTTTTAATTGAAATCAGGACGCGTTACAATATGTTCATGACAGATAAACCAGTGGTCAAGGAACTACCAGAAAGGACAACAATAATAGTTGGCGAATTGGCTGAGTTGACATGTGAGGCCCATGGAGATCCAAAACCTTCTGTTACTTGGAGTAAAGACGGAGACACCAGTATATCGCGAGCAACGTTTAACAATGATGGCCACATTCTTGTTATAAGAGACGTGATAACTCGTGATAGCGGTCTTTATGAATGTACCGCATCGAACATGTTTGGAGCGAGCCATTCAGCAACAACTTTGGTAGTGACTGGTAAGTTTTAAAATTAATATAATTTTTTGGTACCTAATATAGTTGAGAACGTTGGTACGCTAAATAGCCAACATGGCGTCATGTGATCTTAAACTATTGGTTCTTTGCCCTGATGAACTGCTAGCTCATTGCAAATCATTCCCTTGTTACCCAACCCATTTGGCGCGTTAGTTTTAAACGACAAACTATTTCAAAACCGTCCTATCCCTTATTATTTCTTATCCTTACTGATTATGTATTTTCTACTTGTCACTCAGTTTTCTTTATTTTTTTTACCACAATATCAAACAGGCAATCAAACTTGTTTCATCGCCTGATACGTTTTATTTCCGCTGTGGTTTGTTCGAACTTGAAAGTAATAGTTTCCCCTTTTATTCTCTGAATTAGAAAAACAAAGCATCTTTCTCATCGTTGTCATCGCCTTTTCCTGTGTGGTTTTCGTGTTATTGGCGATAATTTGTGGAATGGGATGTAAGTTAAGAAAAGCTAAGCTCAGATTAAATGACACAAAGAAGAAGGCAGACAGTACTATCTTTGACGACATCGGTCCACCCGACTCTTCGTTTGATGAGCTTACGTCTTCTCCAGAATCGTGTCTTCAACTCAAACCCATGTCTTCAGAAGGCCAATCGCCTGCATTTCCTGATCCTCAAGCTTTGCAGTTTGAAAATAAAGCATTCGGCCACCAGAATATTGGCTTTGCGAAAGAAAGTCAAGGAAAAGAAATAGGAGATACTGAATGTTGATTTGGTTTTATACTTCTACATACTTCCACACTCTTATCAGTCGAATGATAAATCCGCTAGGGACGTACTTATTTCTGTCAAATGATTGCCAAGTCAAAAATGAATACAAGCTTTGGTAAAGCCACCAATTCTCTAAAAAAAAAAATATTAAAATACTTTAATCTTTTTTAGTCCTTAGTTAAATATAGATATTAGTTGAGAGGGCTACTGTTTACGCTCGCTAGAGGGAGGACTCGATTTACACTTGGCCTCAGACTGAATATTTAGTTTGAATATTTGTTGGTCGTAGAGTATTAACAAGAAAATTTTTGAAGCCTTATCATCCTTTTCTTGATACCCTTGCAGCAAATAAGGTAGATGATCATAGATTATTTTTGATAAATATTTTTGAGTTATGATCATATTGGGATGAATAGTGTTTGTTGATTAAGCAATAGTTATAAATCGGATAGTGTCGTTTTCCCCATTGTGATAAACCCTTGTTCCTTGTGCTTCTGAGTTTCAAGCTCTCCTTTCTAATGAGCATCTCCTCCTTCGTCCACTGAGTAAAAGAACCGATCACAGTGGACAGATGGTCGAGGCAGCTTAAAAGTGTGCGTTAAACAGTGAAATAGGGTTTTAAATTCCATCTTTATACCATCAGATAAATGCAATTTAGCTGTTGTATCACGCAAGGTGTCACACAATGTCAGCTTGAATCTTGAGCGTAACATCTACTTCAATAAGATTTGTGAAAAAGACGTCAAATAAACTTAGTGAGACGGTTTCGGACCCCATTGATCACGCGCTCTTCAAAATCTTTTCTATCTTTTTTCTTGTCGAAAGCATCTTTTCCTTATGGTGAAAATTAAACATGTTCAAAGGTCATACCGGACTAAACATCCCCCGGGATCTACTAAAGTAAACGAAAGGCATCTAAGTTCCATTGTTAAACATGTTTCTCTCTCCTGATGCCTTGAAATTGTTACATCCGAAAGATCAGAGTGGAAAGTTGTAGGATTGATTGTTCTTTCCCCGTGACCCTGTTGTCAAACAGTAATTTGCAACCCATGATTTCAGCTTGATAGAGCGATAAATCAAATACCCCAAGAGGAGGAAAATTGTTTCGTGAAAACTGTAACGGTAAGACTCGCTAATTTTTAAAACTTCCTGGTTCTGGCTAAGCAACGAAGAAAGTATGGCAAAGAAGTTGTAAGTTTGAGACACTGATCGATTTAAATTAGTATTGGACAAATAAATTCGATTGTATCGCTATCCCCGAGGGGGGAAAGGTATAAGAGGAGATCATAACGTATAGTAGACAACAATGATTATTCAGTATGAAATATTTTCATTATCAAGTACTTGTGTCGCCTTGTATGGGTATTTTGTGGTTTTTCTTGCGTTGATGGTAATATTTACCGGAAGCGGAAAAACTATTTCAAATTTTCGGGGTCTCATATAGCTCCTACAAAGCGGAATTTTGGTTTGTAGCAGCTCACGTCACTATTATCCCTAAGATGAGATTTGAGGTTAAAATTTGATCGAGGAGGTGTCAAAATGCGACCTGTATGAGTCAAACTTGTCTACACGCCGGACAGACGTTGCATTTTAGTGGCTAATTGGATAACATGGCAGGATTTGCTCGCAAGTTATATTTCAGCGTCGCTTCACTTACTTCCATTTTGTCCAGGTCTTAGGTGAGTGCCGTTATTTTAATTTTTTACCCTTATTTGCTGCAAGGGTATCAAGAAAAGGATGAATTAAATCCGTGAAATGGAGCATCTGCACGTTTCGCTAACGAGATCTTCTCACCCTAATTGGATTATTCCCCGCTTACAACACTTTAAATTTGATACCGACTGAATGGTTTTACATGCATTACGAGCGGGGACATTAAAAAGGAGAATCAAGAGATTCTTATGATCTTTCTGGCTCAAATAGCCGGTCAAACAAGGCCAAAGTGATTGCATTTCGTGACTACAACCATCAGTTTTGTAAATAAAATCATGATTCAAGTTTAAAATCACAAACTGTATTTCTTGGTTTTTTTTTTCGCTCTTACTTTTTCTTTTGCTTCAAGTGAACCCAGCATCATTCATCATGAAATCTCTTAGTTTGGATCATTTTTGTTTGACTCTTGAAGTTCTGCCTATGTGTAAAGGCCTCTTCAGCCGTGCTGCAACGGGAGACTCAATCGATCACAGCTTCAAAGTTATTTTATTAGCCGAGATAAGTGGATAGCAGATCAGATCAGCAGAGTAGCTTTTCCATTTTTTTTCGTAGTAAATGGCTCGCATGCGTTGCAGAAGCCGGGCAATATTAATAAAATCTGTATTAAAAAAAAAAAGGATACGCACTCACTTTGATAGTCTATGTAGACTTCTTTTTTGAAAAATACTAAGTTGAATTCCGATTATATTATTTATGAAATGAGTCTTCCTTGTCTCCGGTCATCTGCACGTTTAAAAATTATCCAATTGTCACTCAAAAGCAAGGCTTTGAGACGACTATTTCATTTGGTCTTGTGGAAGAGCTCATACTATGGTTTAAGGTCGGAAAGAAGGGAATGTTAAGATGAGAAATGATCATCTTCATCTATTGATAGGTTTTAGAGGGAAATGACGATGAAAACTCTAACGTTGAGCTTGTTGTTTACGGAGTGTTAACAAGATAGTTGCGATTTCTGCCACAAACTCGCCAGGGTGGGGTGAGTATGGAACAAAAGTCAAGTAAGTATAGAAGTTATTTGTAATGATGCATGTCAGCTGCTCACATTATAGGCCAATCTAAGATATTCTTTAAATCTTGAAACGAGTCTTTGAAATCGGCTGTGTTATTTGGAAGAAATAGTAATTGTAACTTGGATTTAAGTGGCTAAATTTGCAAAGGAAAAGAGGGGTACAGAAAGAAAGAGTATATTAGATACAAACGTGATATTGTGATATTTCCTTATCCTGAACTGAAAGTTGTTCCTATTTTTTATCTCTTGCGAAGCAAGATCTTTTTCAGGAAGAAAAATTGTCTACTCTATGAAACGAAATGAAATGTTTTTATAGCAATATCTGTTTCGCACCACGGGTTCGGGTACTACTGGTTTTGAAGATTCACCACGAAAATTAAGTCCTAGGGGTCTACCAATTTTTTGACTGGTTTATTTAGCAAGTTTTCTTTTGCACACGCGCTAGCTAGTGAACTGAAAGCAAAAAATACACTTGAGGATCGCCTATATGAGGGTCTCAATGGGGTTAACCGTTAGCCGTAAAACGGCCAAAATATTTAGCCATTAGACTTAAGAATTGACAAATTTTAACCGTTAGTCGTAAAAAAAGTTAACCGTTAAAAATATGTCTGGTGGAAACAATGGAAAGGTGTTAACCGTTAGCCGGAAATTGGCCAAAATTTTAACCGATAGCCGTAAAAGCCATCACCCCATTGAGACCCTCCTATATCGGTTATATCGGACAAAAAAGCTTTCTAGAATACGTACAATATTGATATACCCACAATTCTGTAAGGTGTTATCCCGCTTAAGACGCGATATTTTCCAGTCCTTGCACAAAGGCAGAAAACACACTTTTCGAATGAAGCACATTCCTTTCAACCTGATCTCGGATTCCTTACTGCCGCTTTCTTAATCTAACTCACGTGTATGAACTAATCTTGACAGCCCACGATATCTTAGGTAAACAACAAAAAAATGCTTTATCGTAAATAAACAAAAAATGCTTGATTAAAAAACATCTGTCGGCAAAGTGCAAAGCAATATCTTTGACCTTAAAATTCACCATTTCTTTCTTAAACTATTTTTTCCTCTCCATCCAATAGCATTTCACTGTCACGTAATTTGTTTCTAGACTAGACATTCAACAAGAAATTTCATCCATTCCGTTGTATCCGAACAGATAAGATTGGTAAGCTGTCGGATTCAATATTCTGCCTCCGTGACTCTGTTGTCAAAGAGTAATGTTTACTTCATAGATTCAGTTTAGTACATGTCGAGACATGTACTCTCTTCATAATCGCATTTGGCTCACATCCGGTAACAAGAAGTAGTTAAAAGGGTCAATGAACTGTCGCATTCGTGATTCTAGCTTGAAAGAATAATAAAACCAAGTCTTCCTATAAAAGGAAAAATTGTTTCGTGAAAGCTTTACAAGAACCTTGCCAAATTTAGAGACTTCCTGGCGCTGACTTAGCAACGGGGAAAATATGGCAACGATGCCTGAAAGACAGAGATATGAGACACTTAACTATTCATATCAATGACGGACAAATGAATTCATTACTCTTACCTCCTAAATAAATAACTGGGGTACAAGATCGAAAACATACCATAAAATAGACGAAAAGAACCATTGAGTACTGAAGTATTTTCAGTAAAAGGTATCAACTACTAATGTTGCTTTATGTGATTATGTTTTGGTTTTTCTTGCATTGTTGGTAATCGCTGTATTTTTCGATGAACGATTCTAAATATTTATGGTGTCGTATGAAGTTCCTATGAAGCATCAACGACTGACGCCACTGTAATTAGCTGGCCAATCAGATGTCCATATTGACCGTGAGCTAAGATTTGTGATTCGCCCTTAAACGGGGAATCCCCCCGGCTTTAAGCACCTCTATAAAACGAACGGACTTACATAAACAGAACACAGTTTGATTGATTTCACTTGCCGACTGAATAACATGTCCAGATTTGAGCATAAGTTGTATTTCCACGTCGCTTTGCTCGCTTTAATTTTTGTCTTGGCCTCAGGTAAGCGCAACTATGTCATTTTTATTATTATCATTCATGATGAGAAAAGATCCCATCTCAAAGAGATTCCCACGTGACCTGGATGAAAATGAATAACGACTTCTAGTAGCAGACTGACCTAAAGTGAATTGGCCGTCCAAAGTGTATATTCAATGGTCACTCTAGTGCCCTTTTTATAGCAATGAATATGCTTTTGTTTTTATAGGAGGATGTGTTGATTTGGACCTTGGAATAGGAAGTGGAACAATTCCTGACAATGAAATGACTGCTTCTTCAGAGCAAAGTGCAAACACACCAGCCAAGAATGGTCGCCTTAACTACGCATCAGGATCATCATGGTGTGCAGGAACAAGTGACACAAACCCATATCTACAGATTGATCTACAGACACTTCATATCATCTGCGCTGTGTCTACTCAAGGGAATTCTCAAGGAGATCAGTGGGTGAAAACCTACACGCTACAATTATCCACGGATGGGACAACTTGGACAGACTACAGTGAAGGTGGACAAGTTAAGGTACTGGAGAAGCATTGTGAGACATAACTGCTAAAAAAATTATAGTGTACATTCATAAGTGGACAATAAAGGGTGAAACTGAATAGTTTACAGTTATAATGATGTTTCCTATTCCCCAAATAAAATTTAATAATTATCAATATTGCCAATATTTACACTGTGTATATTGTTATTCCTACCAATTAGTGATGACGATTAGTGATGTGGATATTTGTTTGTTTTTAGTTTCTGAGCGGAAATGATAACAGGAACTCAGAAATGAAGCACGTAGTTTATGGAGTGTTAACAAGATATCTGCGATTCTTGCCACAAACACACTGGGGTGAGGTGTGTATGAGAACAGAGGTATTTGGAGTGAACCAAAAGCCGGGTGAGTTGGGAGCTTAATTGTTATGTAATGTTGCGTGATTGTGATGATCTGCCACTTACTTTGTAGTTCTGTTTAAGAGACTCTGTTATTGTTTAACACATTGTTTTAAACCTACCTGCTGTGCTGCAATCTGTTACTTTTATGCTCAGCGTTGAATTGCCTTTATGTTCACCCAAGAAACTTAATTTACGTAGAAGGGGAAGTTGATAGCATGGTCTATAATTTATGCTGCGAAAATGTCGTTACGTAACTGTTAGAACTCAATTTAAGTCTTAGCACTTTTAATTTATATCCCAGTTGCAATTTTGTCAGTTAAAATGAAACTTAATTGCTTTAAAATTTCTGGGTTGGAAGACGATTTAACCAGAGGTGACATTCTACAGACCATGTAGTGGTCGTTTGATTGATTGGGTTTTTTTTATTATTATTTAATTAGTCTTTTATAAGATGTAAAGGCTGATTTTAGTTTAGTACCTTGCAGCGTGTGTTACTGAGGCCATTGGACTGGCCAATTATGGTGGAGTTCCAGATAGGAGCTTCTCTGCCTTATCGCATTATGACTCTAGGTACATACCCTCTCATGGTCGACTGAATGGAGATATTCGGGGTTGGGCACCCGAGACGAACGCCAATCCTGATGACTACCTACAAATTGACCTCCTGTATGAGTATGTTATCTGTGCTGTTGCTACTCAAGGAGCTAAACATATAGATGAGTGGACAACTTGGTACAAGATTCAGTTATCTTTGGATGGAACCACTTTTGTCACCTATAGAGAAAATAATAGAGACAGGGTAAGTTTAGATGAAGCCCACGACGGTATGTGCATGTCAAAAAAACTGAAATTAGCCTGAAATTAGCAACTAGAGCAGACATTCATTATCATGCGCCGAGAAGAAGGACACAAAAGAGGGGAATAACTGTTGCTGGGACATGCACTGCTCCTTCCAGCAAACATAAATCTATGTACATGGCTCATAGATATTATTCCCTGACGAGATGTGCTAGACTGGAAAATATTTAAGTCGAGGTCACAACATACCAACCGAGCACATCATGATTGAGAGCAAAATATTTTCTTATCATTCACGACCTAATTTCTCCTTGTAATTAACCCATATTTTTCGAAAATTTAGGAATTGTTGAAAAACAGCCCACAGGAAATTCTACATACAGTTATCTTGGGGCTCCTATGTACCATAATCACATCACATATACACATCACAAGTAAACTTCCTCTAAGTTAATGTACCACTACAACTAATATTTCAACTTCTACCACAGGTTCACTTGCACCTTTTGAGGTAGTTTTGTTAAACTTATTTCTATCTAAAATCAGCACGTATCGACATTGCTGATCCTAGCAGTATGCAGGACGCGTGTCATATAAACTTCTTAAGAGACCGCGCTCACCGTTGAGTCTCTGTGGCTCGGTGGTAGAGCATTGGAGCGGGGAATCCGAATGTCTGAGATTCGATTCCTCATGGGGACTCGGAATTTTTCTTTGTCCCACGCTCGTGACAAGACGAAAAAACATCTTTCTTTAGCAGTATTAATAATTCTTTCAATCAAATTTGCTAGACGTTAGAGACACGTATCTCTTTGGTTTGAGGTTCAATTTGGCTAATTACTAGCTCAAAGTCAATCTCTAGGGAATAGTTTATCACTGACTTATAATGGTGAATAATCCATTTTGTTTATAGCAAAATACATATATGCCTAGCAATAATTTTACTTTTTGTATTACAAAATGCAGGTCTTTCGTGGGAACTCAAATAACTATGGCATTCAGAAAAACAATCTTCAGGACTTTGCAAGTGCAAAGTTTATTCGCTTTCAACCCACAGGATATAGTGGCTTTAAAGCCCTGAGAGTGGAAGCTTTTGGAATGCCTCTAACTAAAGGTATTTAGTGGGTCGCATGTTTTTCTCTAATGAAGATGCAATAACCAATTATCTTCGGAAGTGAAGATTCGGAAATTTTACGGAGGTAATTGGGAATTGAATGTTATCCCTTATTATACAACCCTTGGTTAAATTAGAATCTTTTTAAATATGACTGTAGGGGGGAAGATTGGAGAATTCGACTCATCAACACCTTTTATATTTAGAAGAATCTTACCACCTATATCCGTTCCTAACATCCTTCACAGTGCTCTGACAGATATCGAACGCTTTAAGTTAACAGTTATGGTTGATTTACAGGTTCCTTTCTCAACAAATAATTGAAGTTTATATATGGTGTATTTTGATTTATTTCAGTTCCATCACAACCTCCTACTGCCTTCAAATTGAATGCAATCTCTTCTACCACCATAATAGCTTCCTGGAAGTTACCACAAGTCTTTGCCAGACATGGAAGAAACATTACTGGATTTAAACTGTTCTACAAAAAGAAAGGTTCAGTGCGGTTACCAACCACCTTGCTTATTAGCAGTGGATCCGCATCAAGTAGGAATTTTACCGGGCTCGAGAAGTACACCGAATATGAATTTCAAATCTTGGCTTTTACGTCTGATGGGGATGGACCAAAGACCCCTGTTAAGGTGGAGAGAACAAAGGAAGATGGTATGGGTATATCAGGGTGAACGAGAAAAAATGACGACTGATTCTGAGAACTCCTTACAAGAGAGCTATCGACTCTATCTGTCAATCCATAGGTTGGAAATTGAAATAACTTACTTACTGGCCACTGAATCGTAAAAGAGGAATAATTTATATGCGATATTTTGAATTTTAATGCTGAATTCTAATCCTGAACCAATGAATAAAATGTGGTACAGAAGCAACCTTGAAGTGAGAATTAGTGCTCTTGACTGGGTAATGCGAGTTGTAACCCTTTCAGTAGCTATACATGCAGTTTGAAGTAATTTTCCACTTGTTATGTAAGGACAGCACAATTACACGATCAGTTGTATATAAAGTATGGCGTTTTCACAATTGCAGTTCCATCACAAGCTCCGAACAGCTTCAGCGTTACTGGAGTTAGTTCTACAATTATCAAAGCATCCTGGCAGTTGCCACCAGCTGACTCCAGACATGGAATAATTAGAGGTTTCAAATTGTTCTACAAAAATAGATGCTCTACAGGATCAACAACCACCTTGCCCATCAATATTGGATCAATATTAAGTACAGACGTCACTGGGCTTGAAAACAACACAGAATATGAATTTCAAGTGTTGGCCTTTACTTCAGCCGGCGATGGACCGATGAGTTCTCCCGTACTGCTGAAAACCTTGCGACATGGTAAGAATTCATAAAATATGCCAAATTCGTTTTGCATTAAGTTTGCATTTAGCAACAGTGAAAAAATTGATGAGCTGATTGAGAAATAAGAAAGCGTTGTTACGGAACTTTAAAGCTTCCTAAACAGTCCTCAACTTAGCCGAACCTTTTACCTGAATCTTTACTTTTCTCAAAGGCGTTAAGAGGGCCAAAAGCTAACAGTGGGAAGACTTTTATTAATTTAATCAACCCTCTTATACAGAAATTTGCTCTGACAAAGGCAAACGCTCGAAACGTCAGCTTTGAAACTCTTTACGGTGGCCAATTTAAGGTATCAACTCAGTTTATAATACTTAATAACCCTGTTATACTCTCCCACCGGTGCAGCACCACAGTTTCTTGAGAGGCTTACCCCTTTTATTCATTCCTCTCATGCAGAAACCCTGGGGCCCACCGATTGTGTAAAACCGTGGTTTGGGTTAGACCTGTAGCAAATAACCGGCCCTAAAACTTTATTGTATAAAAAACAATGGAGCTACGCTCTTGGCGGGAACATTGTAACGTTAATAAGTCGTATTTGATATTTTTAACATTTTTTTCAATGCGCAGGTTGTGTTGAGTTTTACCTTGGATTGGAAAATGGAGAAATTCCTGACAATAAAATAACTGCTTCTTCCGGACGAAGTTCCAACACGTCAGCCAAGAATGATCGACTGAACTACACACCCGGAAGCATCAAAATTAACAGGTTTCAAATGGTAATTTTTATATGGAGAGGTTGTACGTGATGTAACTAACTCTAGAGATTCCGCAAGCCAACCTCTTAAAGTGTGACCGAACACCCGACCGATTTCGGATACTTACAAAATTATTCCCTGCTCTGAGAGCTTGATTGGTAATAACTATGAACTTTCTCACGCTGCTCAACTACAGATAGAGAAATAACGAAACAAGTCAGACAAGTCGGGGTATTTTCCTTCATTATCATCAATTGACTCGAGGTTTTTATCAAAATCTTTCAAAATCATTCATTTATCGTACTCTTTTTTATTTAGAGAAAATTCACCTAACTTATCCATCGTCTAGCATTTCCGTAATAATTACTAGAAACAACTGAAATTTGAAATTTTTTGCTAAAACATTTACCTCCTTTAGAAAACATAAATGCGAGAAAGACTTCTATGTCTGACTGCTTTTTCTGTTAAGTTATACACCTGATAAACACTCGCTATACTGACTCCGCCATAACTTTGTATAACAAGATGAATCACACTCATTTTGATTAGTTTTTACTAATGTTCAATTTGAGGAGAGATTCCTCGTTGGCGTCCAGATTATCAATATTTAAGCAAATAAATGTTGCCGTGGGTCTCTTCAGTAATAACTCACATCAGTGTTACACTAGGCTGTGCTTCGTGTGGCACGTTCAATTGTTCTTACAACTTTCGTGTCCTCCACGAAGATGTGGAAAACTTGAACTTACGAATTGCATATTTCTGCCTATAAAGGTCTCAAATTAACGGTTGTGTAGGATAGAGTTGTCAACCATGTCCCAAATCCCAAAAGTTAACGTCTAAATCAAGGTTATTTACGGCCATCGGCTGACGGCGATTTCTAATGGTCAGAATATGCCAAAATTCGCCTTTTCAAATATATTGAGAGGGCAAATTCTAACTTTCGTGGTAAACTAGACAGGTTTTTAAGCAATCTGATGCAAATCCTTTGGCTTAACTATGCGAATCAAGTATTTTACAATGTTACAAAATATGCCTATTTTTCAATTTCCGAGACGTTGCGACGGTCCCTAAGGACTGGGAGATAATTATGGCCCCTAATGCAGTCAGAAATTTATTTCGAATCAAACCAAATCTAATTTAGTTCTTCCTTAGGTAAAGTCTTTCTGTTGACAGAGTTTCAGGCAAAATTATTTTTGACGCGAAATTGACCGGGTGGATGAGCTTTATGTTACAAAACCACTCAAGCAAAATAATCGTGATGGCATTCAGTGACACCCTCGAATAAGCACCCTTCCTTTCTTCCTTAATTAAATGGTAGGGATACGAGGAAAACTTGTTTCTTTTGCCTTTTTACCGATAACTTTTAAGATTAATTAATGATATCATGTATTATTACCTTGTTTTGTTGTTTGATTGTTTGTGTTTAGGAGTGGTATGCAGAATATATCAACTGTATTGTGTAGCAGAATTTGTAGGAGTCCATTATTCAGAGTGATTCGACTTCACTCTCTCTTGCCAAGTTTTACTTGCAAGCCATCACTTAAGCGAATGATATGAATACTATTTGATCTGCAATATTTGGAAGCCATTTTTTTACGTTTAATAGGGTACTTTATTTTCTTAGCTATGGGACTTTGCATCCGAACAGATAAGAGTGGTAAGCTGTCGGATTCAATATTCTGCCTCCGTGACTCTGTTGTCAAAGAGTAATGTTTAATTCATAAATTCAGTTTAGTACATGTCGAGACATGTACTCTCTTCATAATCGCATTTGGCTCACATTCCGGTACCAAGAAGTAGTTAAAAGGGTCAATGAACTGTCGCATTCGTGATTCTAGCTTGAAAGAATAATAAAACTAAGTCTTCCTATAAAAGGAAAAAATTGTTTCGTGAAAGCTTCACGGGAAGCTTGCCAAATATTAGAAACTTCCTGGCGCTGACTTAGCAACGGGGAAAATATGGCAACGATGTCTGAAAGACAGAGTTATGAGACACTTAACTATTTCTATCAATGGCGGACAAATGAATTCATTACTTTTACCTCCTAAATAAATAAATGGGGTACAAGATCGCAAACATACCGTGAAGTAGACGAAAAGAACCATTGAGTACTGAAGTATTTTCAGTAAAAAGTATAAATTACTTATGTCGCTTTTTGTGACTATGTTTTGTTTTTTCTTGCATAGTTAGTAATCGCTACATTTCTCGATGAATGATTCTAAATATTTACGGTGTCGTATGAAGCTCCTATGAAGCGTCAACGACTGACGTCACTGTAATTAGCTGACCAATTAGATGTCCATATTGACCGTGAGTTAAGATTTGTGATTCGCACTTGGACAGGAAATCCCCCCGGCACTAACCACCTTTATTAAACGAACGGACGTACATGCTAAACAGAACACAGTCTGATTGCTTCCAGTTATTAACTGAATAACATGCCCGGATTTGATCATAAGTTATATTTCCGTGTCGCTTTGCTTGCTTTGATTTTTGTCTTGGCCTCAGGTAAGCGAAGCTATGTCATTTTCATTATAATCGTTCATGATGCTTCTAAAAGATCCCATCTCGAGGAGATCCCCATGTGACTTAAATGAAAACTAAAAACGACTTTTAGCAGCAGACTGACCTGAAGTGAATTGGCCGTCCAAAGTGAATATTCGGTAGTCACTCTTGTGCCCTTGTTATAATTATAGTAATAAATGCGCGTAAATTAGAGTATGAATTTTGTTTCTATAGGAATATGTGTTGATTTGGATCTTGGAGTGGGAAATGGAACAATTCCTGACAATGAAATAACTGCTTCTTCAGAGCAAAGTGCCAACACACCAGCCAAGAATGGTCGACTGAACTACTCATCAGGATCATCATGGTGTGCAGGAACAAGTGACACCAACCCATATCTACAAATTGACCTACAGACACTTTATATCATTTGCGCTGTGTCCACTCAAGGGAATTCTCAAGGAGATCATTGGGTGAAGAACTACAAACTACAATTATCAATAGATGGTGAGAATTGGACGGACTATAAGGAAGGCGGAAAAGTTAAGGTATACGATGCGTTCTTTATTCAGAAAGTTTTCCGTAAGAACGGTAAGTTAACATATAATGAGTTTTATTATGGCATCAAATCTCCATAGCATGCAGGAATTCACTTCATTGTACAAACAGATGACAATACACTTGAATTGCTTGAGATACGAAAAAAATTCGCAATCCTTTTTCACCGCTGGAAAGCGGGTTTTAAGTCATTGTATTATATGGCTTACATGGTTTGCAGAAGCTGAACTCCTTTCCAAAATTTATCTCTCAAAGTGGCCACCCCTAAATTTTTATATGGTTTAGAAACAAACGATAGTGAATAATCAAGCTGAAGCTTGAGCAACTTAGGGACTGCTGTCATCCAGATGGGAGTATTACAATGTTATTACCCTACTGATAGGGACCATTTTTATAAAATGGCAAGCTGAATTCTTTTTATTTTGTGAAAGAATGATGAGCCTACCTTGCCTCCGGTCATCCGCACGTTTAAAAGTTGTCTTTCATTCAAAAAGAAGGGTGAGATGGCTTACTTACATTCGACATACTAGGAAGAGTTTCATGATTATTCGTCTCCTATTTTCTTGTCAACAAGGAATGTGCTAATCGGAAATGGTTATCTTACTTTTTAAGGGTTTTACAAGGAAATAATGATGGAAACTCAAGTGTTAAGCATGTTGTTTATGGAGTGTTCTCAAGATATTTGCGTTTCCTGCCACAAAATCACCAGGGCAGGGTGTGTATGAGAACAGAGGTGTTTGGAGCGAAACAAAAACCAAGTGAGTATAGAAGTAATCCGTAATGATGCATGTATATTATCAGACATCCCCTTAAATTGAAGGCCAGTCTAAGGTACTCTGCTTATCTTGAAACAAGTTTTTGAAATCCGCTGGCTGTGTTATTTTGGTGACGTGTTCTTGTAACTTGGATTCAAGTGGCTAAAATAAGACACACCTCTGTTCATGAACTTATCAAAAACACCAAGCCACTCATGAAAACCTTTTATACTTAGGCTCGATGTTGAATTCTGTGTCTATACTCACCTGGGGAACTTGATTCGCGTAGAAGGAAAATAGTTGATACGAGATTTCACTGAGTTTAAATCTATTGTTAGTGCTCAAACTCCATTTTGAACTTAAAACTTAAATCTTAGTTTGCATCTTGAATTAACTTTTGGTTTTAGTGTTTGACAGTATGTTGGTTTTCCTATGTAAGGTACATATAGCATCTTCCTTGCTTGTGCCATTGCATTGTCTTGCATTGTGGTTGTGTTGCTCATTATAATTTGTGGACTGATATGGCATCGGAGACGAGCTGTTCCTAGTGAAAGCAAAAAGCCTGAAGAGGAAGCTGGCGTCGATGGCTTCGACCGCTCACGTGATAAACAGCAACGTGATCAACTTGCTTCAGATCCTTGTTCATATGCGGAACCTAAACCCACGCCTCCGAACGGACAGTGTCATGTACCTAATGAGTACGAGTCCTTTGAGGAGGAAGCAGGGACCGCTGCCTATTACAATGTGACAATTCACGAAGAAAGCAATGAGAAACAAAATGAAGTTTATGAGGAAATAAGTCAATTCTACAACTGATTTTTTTTCATATTAACATAATAGGAGATAATAGTATTTTCGAGCGATCAAATATTTTCAGATACTAGAGTATGGATGGAATAATACGCTTGGGAAAGACTGTAATTGAGTAATTAAAGGTCATATAAGGAATAAAAATTATAACTAAGTGACGAAAATGTACACAAGGAACAAAATAGTTGTAGATTGTGGAATAAAATTTTTTGATAAGTTGTGTTGACTCACCGTCTCAGTTTTTTTTTAAAATTTTTTTCCAATATTATTTTTTCTCTGTTCACTTTTCATGAGATAGCATTTCCCTTTGATTTCAAAAACTTGACATCAACCACAAAACTGCATTCATTCAATGTATTGTTTGCTTCGGAGCTTCACCTGATAAATATTTACCGTCCATCAACTTATCATGTTTTAACAATGTCCAGCGCTGAGTACGCAGGATATTGACTTCATTTTCTTAGATATGGAACTTCGCAAGACCGGGGAGGGGTAAAATGTTCTCCATGGCCATCCTTCCCTTAGTAGCATTTCAATTTTTAAAGGCAGCTTTTTAAAAGTCTCTTGTGGTCTCTCAGTCGACTTAAACAATAACAGGTTATTAAGAACTCTCTTGCAGCTTAATAACTAATTCAACGAGCTAATAAGACATTAAAAAATTATTGTACCATAAAGAAGAGAACATTGCTTCTATAAATATAAGTTTGTACCGTTAAAATAAAAACATTTACTTAAATCATTAATTGCACATATGGAGACGTGGAAGAGTTTTCTCGCAAAAGTTTAATTTGATAGCCTCGTTAAATTTTAACTGCTCTCCCCTGTGTATAAGAACATGTTTCCTGACGCTTCAACACACTTCTTAGTGGCAAAGAAGCCACATCAACGTAAGCTGCTTATGAAAACAAACTGCTGCGAGCTTTAAACAGAAACTCGGCTGAATTATGCGGAAATATGAGTTACAGCGCAAGCTTGCTGGGAAGTATCAATTAATTCTTCCTCAGTCATTCGCTGCCATCTTGTTTAATACGGAACGATAATACCTGAACTGGGACTATGCTTGTTTCGCTGCCACCACGGACGATACTGCTATGCTAAGACGAAGTAAGATATGGAGTGAACAAAGACATCTTTCTTCCGATGAACTCTCTGTTCTAAACGGCTAGTCAAGCAAAACAATCGTGATAGCATTCCGTGACATCCTCGAATAGGCACCCCCTCCCCCTCCCCCTCCCTCCTTCCTTTCTTTCTTAGTTAAATGGTAGGGATACGGGAAAAACCTGTTTCTATTGCAACTTTACCGATAACTTTTAAAACTTCAATTACAGCTGATTCTGTACAGCCCCTCGATTGAGCGCTTTTCTTCCAGTAAGCGCCCTTCCTTGAAGCTGTACTTGGGGTAATCATAATTTATTTCCTTGATTGTTTTCTCATTCTTTTACGGTATCATGTTTCATTACCTTGTTTTGTTGTTTGTTTGTTTTTGTTTTTGAATGGTATGCAGGATATATCAAATGTGCTGTGTAGCGAGATCTGTAGGAGCCATTATGCAGAGTGATTCGACTTGCAAACCAACACTTTTTCTTCTTTTTTACGTTTGACGGGGTACTTTATTATCTTAGACATAGGACTTTGCATGCGCGTTTGATGCGAGCACCACCGCAGTGGGAACCACGCGTATGACTTTTTAAACCGAACTTTTTACCTTATATGGAGAATATTGAGCAGGACCCAATTGTTCGAGGTAGATAATACTATCCAGTGGATAAGTCTCTATTTGGTAAATAGCGAATTACGTTTTGTTATCACTTTTCCACTGGTTTATTTGTTAAGATGGAGTTATCCGCCCTTTATTATGACTTTAATATGACTATCCTTTAGCTTGTAACACTTCGAGATATTGCATTAGTCCTTAAGTCTAACTGTTCATCCCGTTCCCGCCTTTAAAATCACAGTTAGTCATAGAATACCAAGCTAGATCCAGTTTTTCAGTTGTTTTAGTACTACTTGTACCAAAGCAGTACTAGTATTGCTTGCTAAGTATTGTCACGGAAGTACACGAATTCAGAATAATTGAACTGAAAGATGCTGAAATATGAGCTACAGCCTACAGCATTCTGGGAAATATGAACAAACGTAAATACTCGGCCAACGAAGTGACAGATTGTTTTGCTTGAACTGCGGACGATATTGCCACAAATTTAAACAAAGCCAAGTTTAAAGAGTAAGGAAACAAAGACATCTCTTTTCGGATAAGATTCCTGTCACAAAAGACCGGTCAAGCAAAACGATCGTGATACACGCATACCGTGACAAACTCAATCGAAACACATGGCGCAATTTTATCTTTGTTTCCGGGTAGCTTTTCTCGCTGTATTTCTTCCTTTGACCTCAGGTGAGCGCTATATCTTTTCAGTTCTATAAGAAAGGTTTATTTTTATTTTAATTTTACTATTTACATTCAGATTTCTTTCAGTTTTGAGTTCTGTAGCCTCAGGCTTTCTCTCACGGTCGCGGCTTAATTGTCAATGCAGATAGGATCTATCGGAATTCGCCTATTTATTTATTTACTCTTTAAATATCATCTTTAAACAAATGGTACATTTTTAATCTATCCACTTTATATCAAGCTCAATTTGGAAGCATGGAGAAATAAACAAAAGTGAAATTAAACCATAAATTATGCAGCAAATAGAAAGACGGTTCTGAATCTGTCGTGATTAAACGAAACTACAGGGTCGTGACATTTGTTTCAATTTCAGGCGAAATAACTTTTTGGAAATTAATTTCTGATATACAATTCAGTGGAAACATTTCCGTTTATTCTAAAACAAAGCTAGAGAGACTTCCATCAACGGCAGTACTATTCTAAAACAAAGCTGGAGAAATTTCCATCAACGGCGGTACTATCCTAAATCAAAGCTAGAGAAATTTCCATCAACGGCGGTACTATTCGTAAACAAAGATAGTTCCTGAGATAGTCTGTAGTTTTTGACATTGTTTCTTTCATCAAAGAAATCTAAAGAACTGTATTCTTAATGAAGTATGGATGAATCACTGTGGATTATGCCAATAACTGGCAATTTCCAGCATAAATCAGTTAACTCAGTTAGGGCAGTTGGATCGATCTGCCTGTACGTTTCTGTCTACCAGAAACTGTGCATCTACACCAAAAGTCTACTTCTCTTTGCTCTAAGTACAGTATAAAAACCCAATTCTCTCGTAAGTTTAATATGACAGTTTATCTACTTTTCTTAAAAAGTTGCTTCAATTACCCTTCAGTGCACCACAACAGTTTCTCTAGAAACTAAAATCTTTCCTTATTTTCTCTAAGATGGACACCTTCAGAAATGACATCCAATGTATTTCCATGCTGCAATTTGATCAGATCCACAGGCATGACTAGTCAACAGTCCTATTACACAGTCCAATTACACAGTCCAATTACAAGCATAACATGTACACTGTCCTATAAGTGTTCAAATACAGCTGGTAAAAACCAATCACATGTGAAAATGTTGTTATAGTTTTGATTGATATTTTTGTAATTAGGCCAGTCCATCTGTGACATGGACCTTTTATTAGAGGTATTCAGTAGATAGATCAAAGGATTCATGTACTTCTCACATTCAACCATTATGCTCATGACAATAATTACTAAGACTTTGCCATAATGCAAAGGTAAATTTTGTTTCTGTAGGGGCCTGTGTTGATTTAGATCTTGGAATGGGAAGTGGAGCAATCTCAGACAGTGAGATAGCTGCCTCCTCTGAACAGAGTGCCAACACACCAGCCAGGAATGGTCGATTTAACTTTACATCAGGCTCATCATGGTGCGCAGGAACAAATGACACTAACCCATACCTACAGATTGATCTAAGGACACTTCATATCATCTGTGCTGTGTCCACCCAAGGGAATTCTCAAGCAGATCAGTGGGTGAAGACCTACACCCTACAATTATCCACAGATGGGATGACTTGGACAGACTATAAGGAATTAGGTGGACAGGCTAAGGTATGCCACATGGGCTGGTTGAGAATTATATTATATCTTTTCTCAATCAGTGTCCCTGAGTTTTGATGATATGGATGAATTTATTACAAATTGGCCACTAAAGGAGTTATAGGTATGCAGACAATTATTTGTTTGTTGATTATTGTTTTTTGATTATTGATTCATTTATTTGATTATTTGTTCAAAAAGTATTCTCCTCACCCTTACCAAACCTGGTGATATGGGCCATATACGGTCCAAGTATGGAAATGGTATGGCATAAACTATGGCCCATATATGGGTAGTATATGGCTTTAGTATGGGCTATTGATTCCATATCAAAACCATATATGCCACTGTCTTCATTCAGTTTTGATTCTATTGTATTTAACTATGGGATTGCTACGTATTTGGCACAGTTCCATAGATTTCCCATAGTATCTGGTATGGGAATGATATGGATCAGCCCCATACCAATACCATATGATCCCTGACCCTTTTGTATGGGAATGCTATGTTTTTGGCACAGTTCCATATAATTCCCATATCATCCACGCATACTAGCATCTGATATGGGAATGTAACATATGTTTTGTGAAGTCTCATACAATTCCCATATCATTCATTGATACTGCAGCATCTGATATGGGAATGCTACGAATTTCTAAAAGTTCCATACAATTCCCATATCATCTAGTAATGATCGAGTTCATGCTTTTCTGATTACAGTCCCATAGCAAAACCATATGATCAATGCATCTCCCCAAAAACTATGGAGATTCTATGGCACAGATTTTTCCTTAAGGACGTACCCAGTGGTGCCTGCATGCTTATGGAATGTGGGGAGGAAATATAATGCTCATGCAGTCCTGAGATCAAAATGTACCAGCAGTCAATCTCAAAATTATTACAATGCTCAAAATTATTTGTGTTTAAGGTTTTCTTCAAAACAGAGCTTACTCACTGATACCTGAAACCTCTTACTATTTTCAAAAGTAACTTATTTGTGGTTACCTTGAACTCCAACTATTCTAACAATTTTTCCTCAAAGTATTTGAGATATCAGGAGCCTTCAGAACATGGAAACAGGAACCACAGTTTTGCATTCTTTGCATATATTTAATACATTAGACAATCAAAAAAATACTTAATATACTCTCCACACAAATTCTATACCCTGTCCTCAATGGATATTACATACTTAACAAACTGTCAACAAAACTAGCAACTATGAAGAAAAATGTTTGGGTCGTGTCTCTTGTAAAACATTGAAGAATTGCAAAATATAATTATTTAATTGATATAATAATTAAATACAACATAAGGCATGTCACACTGTAACAGTAGTTATTACTGCAGCAAAATTGCATTGTCCTGAACTGAAAATCACTTCAAAAACCCAATGGTCTAATTGTGTGGGAACCTAAATAAAGCAAGACAATGAAATCACATCAACTGTGTCCTTTTACTCAAATCACAGCCATTACTCTTGTCTGGTTCTTGGTGGCCGCCTTGCTTCTACACATTTCATGTTGATTTTTTTTACAATCTGGCTTGGTGTGGGGACATCTTTATTGAACTTGGAGCAAACCTTGCCTGAAGGAAGATTACAAAAATTACATCTGTTTAAAGTTTGCTTTGAATTAGGAATTGGCAGAGTGAAGCATGTTCTCAAACCTGTAACTTATTTATGCATTATCAGTAAATTAAGATGCCTGGTTCCACATTTGTATTGTGTTTTCATTTAAAAACTTGGATTTTTGATGCATTAAGAAAGAAAAGAAAGAGACTATAAAGCCAAAAGGTGAAAGGTAGGAGCCAAACTTGTGAAATATTGAGTGCTACAGCAAAAAAGGTTCCTAGTCTAGAGCCATTTCTTGAGCTCCCCATTCGACTGGGTTCACATTAGGCAATGGCCTTACACTGATTGAAACAAATAATTAGAAATCTATACTTTCATCAAAAGTTTTAAAAAGTGAAGTTTTTATTGTGGATCTGTGAGTATAGCAGCTTTTGAAAAAACATTTACTTGTGTGAATGGGTCAAAATGTATTAACTCCACTAAAAATACTCTTCTGTCAGTTCAACATACAGATATCAGTTGTAAAAACCTTTTAAAAAGTAAAACTTTAATCTTAAATCAACTGCATGACTCTACCTTTTCATAAAAAGGCATACTGTATCTGCATTTAGTTAAACCTACCAATAAGAGCTTGAATGATAAGGGGGTTTAATGGCTGATGGCTACTTCCATTCTTGCTCTTTTTTTCATTCCCCATTGCAGAAGAGGCAGCAAGTATTTCTTTGTTAAAAAATATATCTATGGCAGCATTGATGTAGCCCACCCAATGCTTAAATGCGGAGCAATATGCCCGCTGGTGGGAGTACCAGTATACCCCTGATCCCTCCATTACTTCAACCATCTGTAAATAAAAAACAACAACAGTTGTACAGTTAATTTGTAACACTGCAGTCCTAAGTGAAGCTCTAACAGGTACTTAGGCTAGCTTGGTTGGACTGAAGAGAAATACTTTCCCTTGGTCTGTATGCAACAATCTAGAGAAAACATATTTTTTAGTCCTCTCCAGCCACTCCTTTCAGTCCTTATTATATGAAGTTGTTATTCTTATCAACCAGTGGTCAAAGAAACAACTAAGAAAGCTTGACTGAGATGTGTGGTAGCAGTCAGATGTAAAGTGAGCAATCCAGATTGTGCAATTTAATTTATCTTGATGGCATGCAGAACAGACAAATAATGAATTACCTTATACTAGACAGCCAATGCTGCGTCCAGAATGCCAGCCACTGGTCTGTTTTTTACCACCTCCTCAACTGTCTTTGCCTTTACTGCAAGACAACATAAAAATTTAAGTTGTCAAACTTCTTGTTACGACACATTTTTTAACAATATTTAAATTGTGCTTACCTACTTCAAACACTTAAAACCATTGGAGGATATTAAATACATTAAGTCAAACTTGATTTAAACGTTGAATTCAAGAAACTACCATCAGATATTTTCTTAATGTAACAGTAGGCTCAAATAAAAGCTGGTCTGCTAGGTAAAATTTTAGTGAACAGCCCTGGCATTTATTTGTGTTAACTTTGATTATGACATTTATTTGTAGTTCTGTGTGTATTTGAATCTGATCTTATGTGACTGATAGAACTTACAAAAGAAATGTGTGCAGTACAACAATATAATTATTGCTAAATTGCTCTGATGTTAACCAGAGACAAAATTAATGACTTTTAGATAGGAAGTCATTATATAATTTAAAAAGACTTACGTGCAATGTTAAGCCTCTTGTATAGTTTTTCTAGTCGCTTTCTCAAAGCTTCATTTTCCAGTTTCTGTTGCTTGCAACAGCTGGCACTGGAGCCAAAGTCTGTTGCATCACACTCCTCATCATTTTCATTTTCACTGCTGTCAGTCATAACCAAAGTACTCTGGAAATGCAAGCCCCTTCTTGGTTCAGAGGTGTTCTTTGATAAAGTATTTTTCCTTGCTGGAGTTTCATTTGTTTGGCGAGTTGTACATGGTGTTGGATGCATTGACTGAGTGTGTCTTCTAGGAGTTTCATCTGTGTGGTGAGCTGGTGTTGTTGGACGATTTGACCGGGCACATGTATTTATTCTTGCTGGAGTATTAACTGCTTTTGGAGCTGGTGTTGTGGGGTCAGCTGATGGCTGATGGTTTGCTTGGTGATCCGCATGTGGTAATGGAGGCAAGGCTTGGTGGGATGGTGAAGTCAGATGTGTTGAAGGTCTGTTTGCTCGGTGAAGTGGTTCAGGTCTGAAGGAAGTGTTTAAAGGGGAAACAATTGTAAGTTCTGAGTTGGTGGAGGACCATCTCTTTGTTGCTTGGGCTTTCCTTGCCTCTAGTAGAAATTTTTGCCTTGTTTGTTCTTCATCTTTTTTCTGTTTCTTTTCTTCCTTTTCTTTTTCCTTTTGTTGCATCTCTCTACCACTCTGTGATTGAACTTTTGTCTTTTTCTTCTTTTTCTGTTGATCTGCAAAGTCCTTAGGATTCTTTCTCTTTTGTTGGACTTTTGGATCTTGAGTGGTTTTTGTTGTTTTCTCTTTGTTCTTTTTAGCCTTCTCTAGTTGCAGTCTTTCCCTCATGAGCTCATTCTTGTCAACTGTGAAGAGATTTTGGAAACAGTGATTTTTTATAAAACTAACATGTAATACATAATACTACTTTGCTCACTTTCATATGATTTTTACATGTTGATTGTTACAAAGACACACTTGAGTTTTGCTTGCTAGCACTGTATTTAATCTATTTATTTAATAACACTTGTACACGACAATTACTGTTCCTAAGATGACTGAAACCTGCGGCTCCTTTAATATTAAAAGAATGAAATAGAGATGGCCCTCTTTGGAAAGCAAAGTATTGACTTCTGGTCGCACTTATAAGCGCAGTAAAATGGAACTTACCTCCTTTCTGTAGCACCTTGGCATCATAAAATTGGCCATTTGGAAGCCAAAGGGCGCTTACAATATCACCAGCTTGAATTTCCTCTTCTTCATCGGGAAAGATGTGCCGAATTTCGTCTTCACCTAACACCCTTAAGTTGCCATCATCCTCGTAGTCTACAAGGTACCAAGTCTCTGTGAAATAGATGTTTACATGTAATAAGTTTCGATTGAGTTCTTACTATGTAAACTAAAAAAGGTTTTTTGAAAAAATGCAAGCTTATTGAGTACTCATCGTCTCTATTTTAGACGAATAATAAAGCCCAAGTGCACGAGGCCAACCTACAACAATACTGCATGCATGTATACTTTCGTATCCACAACTTTCTCACTTCAACTTACCTTCTCTTAAACGTGCTGGAACGCTTCTTTTTCTTGAATTTCGTTCGGCCATTGTTAGTTGTCCTTTGGAACTATTACTTAAAGCACAAAAGGTGAAAACTACAACAAAAATTCTGATCGAAGAGCAAGCTTACTCGTTCACGTTGGAATGTAAAATCAAAAAGTGCGCTTTTGCATGACGCGTTCGTCGCTAGATTGTTATTGGCTGCAAAAGCCCACGTGATCCGGTAGAAAATCGAGGACGCATGCGCTTTAGGTTCTCTTAAGACAGGATCCTGGGAACGAGATCGATGGTTTCAAAACAAACATGGCTGACGATGGTAAGAAACTACGGGGGCGCTATAAAGAATATATGCGTCATCATAATCCGTACAAATTCAAACCAGCACGATAAGCAGCTCGTAGAAGAAGTGGTAGAATTAAACTCCTTAAAGCTGACAAGAATCCTTGTCCAACTATTGGTCAGAGCGGTAACAACGACCAGGAGTTCGACAGTCGTGGAATGTGTGACGACTCTTATATCTGTTATTGTGATGTTAACAGTTCTGTATCTAGCGGTGAGCAAATGCAAGACACATTAGGAAAAATATATTCTGAATCAGAGGAGATGCTTGACGTCAGCCTAAGTGAAAGCGAACTGTTGGACTGCACGAATACTCCGTATGAACGTTTTGTCACGGAAGATGATGCTTGCTCCCAAACTTTTAGCGACTATGAAGACCACGAGGACCTTGAATTGGAATTAAAACAATGCGAACCAGAACCCGATTGTGCCCTTTATTCAGGCGCTCCGCTCACAAGCAGTTCGAGTATTGTTCTGTTGTTATCGTTTGTAATGAAGCACAAGCTTACACGGGAAGCATTTAATGATTTGCTTTCAGTAACTGAGGCTCACTGCCCACGGCCGAACAACTGCAAAACGTCAGTGAAAACGCTGTTGGAATTTGTAAGTCAAGCAAAGGAAGACATTCAGAAGCACTGCTATTGTGGTTACTGTAAGGCCTATTTCGGCAAAGGCACAGGCAACTGCAACATTTGTGGTCGAAGCATTTCTAAAGCTGATGGATTCTTTATTGAAATGCCCATTGAAAAGCAGCTACAAACTTTTTTCACGGGTAAGCTTAAGTTTTTTTTCGCACTTTAAATAGGGAGCGATCTACCTGCTGTAGATTTTTATCTAGCCATGACCATGGCCCTTTTTATTCCTTTAGATCCTGAATTTGTCCAAGGCCTAGGGTACCGATTTCAGCGAGTAAAAAGAGATGACGAGGACTAACAGAACATCTCTAAAAGATGACTTCTATGCAATTGGTGCACTGAAGAAAGAAAATCTACCAATGCTGACTATGAAGATGACCTTCTTTTATTTCTTGGTGTTGAATCAATTTCTGACGTCACATTTTTCTCAAGGCTCCAAATTGGAGAAGCAGTGTTCCACTCAAGAGAATACAAGAGAGTTTCTAGAAGAAATAATAACACCATTGCTTACCAGCAGGGAGACAGTATATGTTATGGGTACATTGAAACATTCTTTTCTGTCAGAAATAATCCAAGAGTGGCTTGTGGGGCTGTCATTGCTCCTATGTCAATGTCTGGTCAGCATGTATGCAAAAGCCATGAAGGTCTGGGAAGCCCAATAAGCCACATTGTCTGTCTCCACGAGCCAAACAAGAACCAGTTCACAGTTGTCCCTCTCAAACACATTATTGACATATGTGTTTATATCAAGTTTTCAGACTGTGATGTGAGTTATGCAGCACATTTCCCAAACCATATTGAAAAAGACTAAAACTTATTCTTGGCTTTCCCTCAGTCACAAGTGTAGTAATCCTAAATTCACCTTGACTGTGATACCAAAAACTGATCAACAAAGACATTTTTTTTTCCTTGATGTTTTAACGCCTTCACAGTAGTTACTATTTCTCCATTATTATGTATTGAACACAGGTGAAGAGAGTGTTTCAGCTGAAGTTGGAACATGAATGGTTAACAAAAAATGTGATTCTCATAGTTATGGTTGATCATAGAATTTCAAATCATCTCTTACACCTCTTATAGATGTGAGACATGGATTGTTCACCAATAAAAAAAATTCTTTTTAAACAATTTAAGACACTTGTCTTACATGCTTGGTTCTTTGAAATTTGATGTAGGCCTCTTCAACCCAACCAGTGGCCTGTTAATTCATATCTCCACAAAAGTTTTGCTTTGGTCTCACAGTTTTCTATGAGAGCATCATATGGAAACTCTATGGGATAAAATTTCACTGTGGGCCTTTGGCCCCATAGAATTCCCATAGAAATTAATCATATGGAAACTCTATGGGAGTCAATTTCTTTTGGAGCTTTTATAATTAAACTCAATCATACAGATTGAATTTTATAAAAAAATTATATGGGGAGTCTATGGGACTTGAAAAAATGATATCAGCTGATATGGGAAATCTACGAAATATTGAACAGTAGACATCCCGTATCATTCCCATAGAAGATGTAGAGCAAGCAAATGTGATGCTGGTATGGGATACATATGGAAATTGTGTTCCCATAGCTTTCCCATACAATGGATAGCATCAGCTTTTCTTCCCATACATTTTCCATACATTAAATTGTGGCAAAATTGAGCCCCATGTCAGTTCCATATCTTCACCTAACCTTCCCATACCATTCCCAGATATGGGTCATATATGGCCCATGTTTTTCCATATCATTCCCATACTTTTTCTCTGGTAAGGGCATGCTCAGCAAATATCATAAATTTTGAGTAAATATTTTTCATTCATCAAATGATATTTTGCATGCCCAAATTGGTGGTCAAAGCTGCAGAAAGAGTACCAAGTAGAATTAGACTGGGAATCTAACAAATTGTTTTGAACTACGTCTTTCAAACAAATATTTATGGTGTGAAATAGCTTGTCAAAGGAGTGCTGAACAAATGATGTAGAAATTAGATAGAGTTCACCTTTGAAGGTCAGTGTGCTATTTTTTATAATACACTGGTCAAATTATGATTTATTCGTGTATACTTAGTTACTCTATCCATATGGACCTCTTCCATAAATGTTAGGCCTTATTCCTACACCTATATTTATATTTTTCTGTTTGTGTGAAGATTAATTTAGCCACCTAGCCTGACCATTGTGACAACAGTAAAAGTATTTCTTGTCTTAGAACAAGACGTAAAGTAATGATGATTACTTTCAGCACGATGGAGTTAAAATTATAGTTACATTGTATAATCTACCTGGAACTCTTTGATGAGATATGATTATTTTTTAAGGCTTTAGAGGGAAATAAGGATAGAAACTCAAATGTCAAACACGTTCTATATGGAGTGTTAACAAGATATTTGCGATTCCTACCACAAACACACCAGGCTGAGGTGTGTATGAGAACAGAGGTGTTTGGAGTGCAACAGAAACCAAGTAAGTTTAAGAACTTTTGTGTGATCTGATCCTTGCATTTGTTAATCTATGAACAAAGGTTCCAAACCTAGTGATTTGTTATTAACTGTTATTTTTGAAAGTAGCTTTCATGATACAAAACACTCTTTGAGCACTTGAGGAAAATAAACCAGCTTATCACTTAAGCAATTCCAGGTGACTGGATGCACCAATTTCTGCTTCTTATATAGTGGTGGATAGTTTTATTGTCTGACCCTTTAGGGTTATGAGCAGAGGATTTTAGGAAAAGTTCCAATCTACCACAAACTCCTTGGTAACATTGCATGGGTGCATAGAGTTCCTCAAAGTAAGAAAAGTTAGGAATCCATTCTGAGCAATCACTTTATATGACCAGCATAGCCCATTATTTTATGACAGCTGTTTGCAACATTCATTTTACTATTTTGTAAACAGTTATGGCTTCATGACTTTTTTTCCATTCCTTTTTCCTGTATTTTTGTAATGATATTCTTCAGATTGTTTAGAAGTGTATTCAATTAATTACACTGAAAAACATCCATGCAATATGGCACGATGTGGAGGTTAACTTTAAAATTGTTACCTTGCAGCATGTGATTCACAGGCAATTGGTTTGGCTAGTGGTGGTAGAATTCCAGATGACAGCTTCTCAGCCAGTTCAATATTTAAAGCCAGATATGCAGCTAAATATGGTCGTCTTAATGGAAGAGGGGCATGGGAACCTAGGACTACTACTGATCCTGATGACTACCTACAAATTGACCTTCTCTATGAGTATGTTATCTGTGCTGTTGCGACTCAAGGAAATCCACCAACCCAATCTGTAGGTGCTCAAGAATGGACCACAGAGTACAAACTAAGATTTTCTCTCCATGGTACTCCTTTTTTCCCTTATAAAGAAAATAAAATTGACAAGGTTGGTATGTCATGCTGTTATATACAATTATTCATAAGAGCCAAAATTAAAACCTGTGGTACAAAATTAAAGCTACTCACAAGAACAACAAATTTGCTCATATATGTTATAGAATATCAACAATATTCACCAATGCTAACATTACTCATAATATAACTATGTTGCTTACAAACCATATTGACATTACTTTCAAGAATTAATAGTGACAGTTTTTTAACAATTACATGTACATGTACATGATCAATATGGAGTACACACACCCAAAAGCATATAGTTTATTAGTTAAATATGCACTTTCATAAGAGTACGAGTGTACAAAGATGTAGCAAACACTGACTAATTCTAACTATTCAATCACACTTTTTAAAAAAATTACCACAAAATGTAAAGATAGAGAATAAAATTGTTGCGATCTCTCTGATAGTCATTATCTAACTTGTGGTATTCCTCAAGGTACAATCCTTGGTCCTCTTCAAAAGACTTGCTGAATTATCTCAAGCTCTTTAGTTTTTAACCTATGATGTATGCAGACAATGGGCTGCACATTACAGCTAGATTCTCATGTTGTGTTCTTTTTCCAAGTTACAGATTTTTATTTTACAAATTACAGATTTTCACTGATTTGCAAATTGCAGATTTTAATTTGATCTCATTTCCCAAATAACAGTAAACTATAACCAATGCCAAGTTTCAATACATCACTATCACCTTTTGTATAACAGGCTTTTCCAGGAAATTCAGGAAAAACTGACACAGTGAAAAACAGTCTAAAGGAATTTGCAAGTGCAAAGTTTATACGCTTTCTGCCAACAAAGTATAATAGGTTCAAGGTTCTGAGGGTGGAGGCTTATGGAATACTTTTGTCCAAAGGTATTTATTTGCTCTCATTTTTGTCCCCCTGGTACAAAATGAAGTCACAATAAGTAAATATAAGGGAAATTAAGGCAGGATTGGGTAATTTACATTTATGAGGGCATTGTTATTGATGAATATCAAAAGTAAATGTCGGAGATGGCTGTGAAATATTGTCAGATGTTATCAACAAAGTCGTGAAGTCTAAATCATAAAGAACATCATGGGGAAAGTATGGTTAATGGACAAACAAAGTCATCACTCCAGGTGATCCTCCACACTGCTGTTAATCAATATAGACTGCCTATTAGGTTTACCATGGTGGTTAATGACATGTTCCTTTTTGAACTTCCCATCAATTATCATCTGTGAATTCAAGCATACACCTCTTGTTGTTAATACAGTTCCATCAAAACCTCCCACTGCCTTCCAGTTGACTGCGAGCTCTTCTGCCAGCATCACAGCTTCTTGGCAGTTACCACCAGTCTTTGCCAGACATGGAAACATTGCAGGGTTTAAATTGTTTTACAAAAAGAAAGGTTCTGCTGGGTCAGCAACAACCTTGACTATTAGCGATGGAGCAACATTAAATAGAACTGTCAGTGGGCTTAATAAGTACACAGAATATGAATTTCAAGTTTTGGCCTTCACTTCTGATGGTGATGGACCGAAAAGTTTAGCGAAAGTGAAAAGAACAATGGAAGATGGTATGTGAACCATATTTTCTGAATTTGGATCTGCATTACAGGTTTATTGGATACCAATCTCATAATGAGAAGGCTAAACAATTGAATAGTTTAGAATAAATTGATTACTTTAGTTTACCAAACCACGACAGCATTTATATTCATGTGGCAAGTTGTGATAGAAGTTTTGAAAAATTTTTACAGCAAATAAAACTAATAGAAAACACTACTGCTCAATTGCAGCTCCTTCACAACCTCCATCTAACTTCAATGTCACTCCAACCTCCTCTACTGGTTTAACAGCATCATGGCAACTACCACCAGCAAACTCCAGGAATGGAATAATTAAAGGATTCAAATTGTTTTACAAAAGGAAAGACTCGTCAGGCTCAGGCACCATTCTTTTTATCAACAGTGAATCAGCTTTAAACAAAAATGTCAATGGGCTTAATGAGTACA
>NC_142680.1:4358228-4368228 GCF_964200805.1 Pocillopora damicornis
GTGATAGTGTAGTGGAACAAATGTCTTCATGGTGTCCAACAGGTGCATTGATGGCAACCACAAACTAATCCAGCCTTATAAAATTGTCATTCATGGTGGTTTAGATGGTTTTTCAAGAATGATAGTATTCCTTCAGGCATCAACCAACAACAGGGCTTTAACTGTACTGTAGTATTTCCAGTCAGCTGTTAAGCACTAAAATTTACCATCAAGAGTTTGCAGTGATCTTGGAATGGAAAACATAGAAGTTGCTCGCTTTATGCTGCAAGAAAGAGGTTTGAATAGAGGCAGCCACATCACTGGAAAATCTGTTCATAACCAGAGAATAGAGCATCTCTGGTATGATGTCAACCGGGTTATTGTGAGCCACTTTTTGAACATTTTCCTCTTTCTTGAGCACAGTGGAATTTTAGATCCAACAGATGAGGTGCATCTGTTTTGTATTCATCTAGTTTACATTACACTGATTAATAATGCAATTAACCAATTTATCGGTCAGTGGAATAATCCTCCTGTAAGCACACAATGCAATTTCTCTCCCAATTAGCTCTGGATACAGGGAATGCTACATTTCAGAAATTCTGGGTATAAGGCTGTGACAGATGTGACTACCAGCAAGGCTGTTAATTTATTCAGTCATTATGGGATTGGTGAAGAAGGGCTTTACCTGACATGCAGAGTGACTATGCAGTTTTGGTACCTGACACAATTACTACTCTGACACATAACCAAGAATTGTCACTGCAAGAAGCTAAAGATGCAGTCTTCCAAACTGGTGATCATGATGGAATCATAGCTTACCAAGTAGTATTGCAGATTGCTTCTTTTTATTTAAACTGCTGTTCATGATTTACTGTATTAACTTCATGTACTTGGAATGAACTCTTAATACAGTTAGTATAAATTAGTTACTGCTATACATGTCAGTATGCCAAGAATAAAATTACTAATGATAATGTAAATGGGAAACAGTAACAATAATCAGTTATAATCTCAAATCTGACAACCTTACTAATACAAAGGGGTGTAAAACTTTGTATTACTGGGAAAAAAATACATGATGTTATGGTGGCATAATGTACTAGATGCTTCATAGTATAAACACTTTAAACCTGAGATCTAGCCTTGATTTGCAGTCACTCAAAACAATATTGCAAAACAATGTTGCATGCATAATGGCTATTGCAGAGAAGTTTATACCCTTGTAAATTAGCTCTTGTAAGCTCTTTTTGTTGGTGTTGAGTTTATCATGCTGTTAACGAAACAGTTAATATGCTGAGTAACTTGAAATTGGAACTTTGAACGTGGAACATTTCCTAAGTAACCTAAACGGATTTAAAAATTTTATTATTTTATGTGAAGGGTCCACTGGCATATTTCCCTTGGCCACTGCTTAGAAAATTAACAGAGATTTTGTACTAATTTGAGCAGTAGAAATTTCTAGCAATAAAGGAGCAAAACATTACCATAAACATATGTAAAGTCATGGATAATTGTACCAATTACAAAGATTTTTTTCCTAGAAACCTCAAGTTACGCCCTCCCTTATTCAATCTCTTAGTGATTATGATTTGTATGTGTTTTTTTATGTCCTATGAAAAATTATGAATAAAAATGGTTTGTGGGCCCAAGAATAACACAACTGTTAACTGAAAGTAAGATAAGGAAGGATCATCCTTTCATGTCTATATCTTGCCATAACCAATTTTGCCATAAGCAATACTCTCATTCAATAATTCTTCTGATATCAGCCCAACGAAAACCGGGGTCATTGTGCAGAGTTTGCAGCTCTTGCTGTAAGATCTGTTGCCTTGGTCTGCCAACTAAACCGTTCCTAATGCCACAGTTGAAAGACGATCGTTTAGGGACGATGGTGCAGTAAACGTGGAACGTTCCGAGTCCTCGAAAATTCTGTCAAAGTCCCTTCAAAGTTCGCTCATAAGAAAAACAAGTTCGTTTAGATCAGAGATCACCTCAACTTCATTCGGGAAGGCTTCTTCTATTCTTAGAGTCAAAGTGACAAGAGCCCTTTCGTTTTCTCGAAAACGACGACTAAAAAATTCAGCCGAGTCGTAGGACGCAGTGTTCCTTTGCCCTTCTGCACTTTCCAGTAGCCTACCCAAAGGCGTAAAAAATCCTTCGATGTTGGGCAGCCAAATTCGTACACCTTGCATAGTGCTTCTCAAACATCATTAATCATTCGCCTCTATTTCCGCCATTTTGAAAGCGTTAGTTTCCGGGGCCTCTTGTTTAATCTGACTTCCGGTCATTTCTATTTCCGCTTCCTCATCTTTTAGTTTTATTGAACATCTTTTAGTTATATACGGTCACGCGTGAATGGGTCAGGAAAGCGATGTATGCTGCACAACATCGATGTATGGCATCCAAAATCGATGTATTCCGGATGAAATTGATTTATTTTATTTTAAGACTTGTATTATAACGCATAACAATTACGTAATTGAACAAAACATTAATGTATCCATGTTCGATATTTTGTCCGTAAAAGAACCTCATAATCAACCACAAAATTCCCTAAACCAGATAACATTAAATATAATCCAAAAATCATGTAAGTCATCTGTCAGTTCACGAGTTTTCTCACAGAGCACTTTGATTTCTATTTCTCATTAATGGGTCATATTTCCGCACCATTAATTTACACGTATTCTTTTCGTTTTTCCAGGTATCATCTCTACACTATTATTTTCACACTTTATGTAAATTACGCCGCCCTTTGTGTATCATTTTTCACGCTTATTTTGCGTCGATATAAACCCTTTTCCTACAAGTGTTTTGTGTCTTGCGTATTCCTTCAGCATTTCGTGTTTTGATCTAGTGGAATCTTTGCATTTATCCTTCCCGTCTTATGTGTTAGTACTTTTTTGTAAAAGTCACTTTTCTGTTCCTTAGGAATTTACTTCTTCTTCACATTCATATTAAAGAGTAGTTAAATTGAACACAGAGTAAATGTGTCTTATTCAAACAGATCCTTGCCCCTTCACTTGAATAGTGAGAAAACAAAGACATCTTGCGTGACCACATACCGTGACACACTCAATCGAAAGATGGCGCAGTGTAATCTCAAGTTTTGTTTCCTTGTAGCTGTTCTCGCTGTATTTCTTCCTCTTGCTTCAGGTGAGCACCATATCATATCAAATCTACTCAAATGGTTTATTTTCATTTGCATTTTTAGTTTTGAGAGTTGAAGCTTAAGACTTCCGCGTACTTAATCACTAACACGGCCAGCATCAATATCAAAGAGATTTGAGTATTGTTTATTAATCTTAAGATAGATGCCAAGCTCTCTTTAAAAAATGATCCTTTCCAAAGCATGTTTGGGAATGTGACCAAACAATTGAATAAATTTGGGTTGATTCGCTTCATTTACTAAAAGCTAATGCACGTTCAGGCAACTTGTGAACATTCAGTTCAAACAGTCCTTGGGGGTAAAGGGATGCCACGACTCTTTCTGCATAAAAATTCCTTCTTGTCCATGACAAATTAGGGTTTTGAACAATGGAACAACCTAGTAGATAATCATGCTGAGGGTAAGTTTTAATTTAATACAAATAGAAGTCATTCAACTAAGATTTTGTCGTCAAACAAAATGATTTAATGCGACCGTCGTTAACTAAACTTCTACGTATGCCTTAGGCATTGGCTGATTCCAGTCTGCCTCAGTAAGGTGTCTTTTGCAGACAAAAGTCAATACTTTATGCTTACATTCGAGCTTTAGGAGAGGAAACAAAAAAAATTTAGTTTCGTTCAGTTTATGGCTTGAAATCGCAATGAATCAACTATTATTTATTTGCGTTTCTCAAGCAAGCAAGGGGCGCGATTTACACGCACGCATGACATGCAGAAGAGCGAGGCTGTTTGCTTTTGCCCCTGCGAGTCACGCTAATGGCCGCCTTTCGCCCAGTTTTCCTTGTAGTTAATGACATGCGACTGTGGTGATAAATTATAGAGCTTTGGACAGAAATGTTTTCATTATAGATGACATCTGAAAATTCAAACTGACGGACAAACCTACACACATTTGTGTGACAACTATAAAAATACTACAAGGAACTAAATGTATCATATAATTAACCACAAACTGATCGAAAGCTCCAGATTTACATGTATTAGTGATAATGCTACAAATTATGAAAATACGAGCTTGAGTGGTGAGGAAACAGACATGTTCTGTTGGATGAGCTTTCTGTTACATAACGCTGGTCAAGCAAAACAATCGAGACCACATACCGTGACACACTCAATCAAAACATGGCGCAATTTAATCCTGAGCTTCATTTCCGTGTAATATTTCTCGTTGTATTTCTTCCCCTGGCTTCAGTTGAGCGCTGCATCATACCAAATCTACTTGAAAGGTTTATTTCAATTTTGAATTCTACATTCAGCGGAAATTGTGGGTTATATCTTTCAGTTTTGAGAACTGAAGTCTAAGACTTCTGCATACCATCGCAACTCAATCACCAATGCAGACAGCATCAATACAGAGAAGATAAGAAAGCTCTCCCAGGTTTTGCTTTTTTTTTGCATGAAAATGAGTGGGAATGTTGACCCCTTCGTGCTTTTCTGACTAGCTCAGTTAGGAAGGAAAGAGTTATTCACAAAAAGGCAATTTAAATTTTACATTATTCAGCAAATAAAGAGAGAGTCTGAAACCATCATGTTTATTTTGTAAACTTTTTATCAATTTTTTATCAAGACTCTTGGAAATTGTGCTCCCTATATTATGTGCTCATTGATGTTATAGGTATAAAACTTAATGGAATGATTTCAGTTTAGCCCAGCAATATTCTAAGACAGAGATAGTTTCAAAGATAAGCTAATGTTTTGCCATTGTTTCTTTCATCAAGGAACTGTGTGTGTAATAAATCATGGATTATATCATAGATTATGTGAATTCCAGCATAAATCAGTCAACTTAGCCATTGCATTTCAATCATGTACATTCCTGCCTTGCACCTCAGAAATTCTACATTTACCTAAAAAGCCAACTTCTCTTTCCTCCAAGGAAGAGTTAAAAATCCTGTTTCCCTGTGTCAAGTTATTTAGTGAATAAATCTCTTTAGGCAGTTGGTATGTCTGTAGCTGAGATATTGTCCAAAAAATGAAAATGTGGCAAAGGGGTGAAGCTGGGAAGGCAAATGAAAAATTGTGAGTAGAAATCCTCAGCCAAGGACATTAGTAGCTGACATACCAACAAGCCAGATGGAGGTTTATCATTAGTAGTCCCTCCATTAATTATTGTATTGTACATTGGGCAGCATTTGAGATCAGTTTTTAACGTCACTCTCACCAGACTCTATAAAACCAGTTTGTTTTTCTTCCTTGTTTGCGGCTCAGTAAATATGCATCATTAGCCACTGTCACTTTGGTGAATAGTTGTTAACCATCTGTGACATGTACCTTTTATTAGAGGTACCCAATAGAGAAAATCAAGGCTTCCACCTCCTTAACCATTCAACCTATTATACATGTTACAATAATTATTATGAATATGTTAAAGTGCGAATGTAAATTCTTTTTCTATAGGGGCTTGTGTTGATTTTGACCTTGGAATGGGAAGTGGAACAATTCCAGATAATAATATAAAAGCTTCTTCGGTAGAAAGTGCCAGCACACCAGCAAAAAATGGTCGACTAAACTACTCATCAGGATCGTCATGGTGTGCAGGAACAAGTGACACCAACCCATATCTACAGATTGATCTACAGACACTTCATATCGTCTGTGCTGTTTCCACTCAAGGGAATTCTCAAGTAGATCAGTGGGTGAAGAATTACACACTACAACTTTCCATTGATGGAACAACTTGGACAGACTACAAGGAAGGTGGACAAGTTAAGGTACCTGTATGAGACATACATATTGTGTATACTTCAAGACATCATTGTTCAGAGAACTATTTTCTTGCACTCACTTGTAACTGTGAGTATTTCTAAATATACAATAATGTTGAAGACTTAATCAGAGAATCGACCTTTTTACTTCAAGAAAACATTTTTTGAGGAGATATAAGGATTTGTCTCCTTTTTCTTTTAAAGGTTCTAGATGGAAATCACGACCGAAACTCACAGGTCAAACATGCTGTTTATGGAGTCTTAACAAAATATCTCAGATTTTTGCCTCAAACTCACCAGGGTGGGGTGTGTATGAGAACAGAATTGTTTGGAGTAACACAAAAGCCAAGTGAGTTTGAAACGTAGTAATTGTTCACTTTATATGTAATTTTGCACTGGGTTATATTCAGTATCTAAAAAGTACCTAGTACATCAACCTTATAGATTGTCCCCTTGTCTATAAAGGACGATTCCAGCCTAATTAATCCTTAACCTATTAGCTGGGCCATTTTTGTAATACTTGCTATTCTGACTAATGAGTTTTAAAGATACGAATTACTTTGAATTCTCTCATCCATTAAAAAAGTAAGCAACAACAACATAATACCATTTAGTTTTGAAAAATATTGAAATACAAATTACTCAGACAAAGACTTGACCCTTTAACTCCCAGTAGTGATTAACATATAACATATAGCAGACAGGTGGTGAGAATACTCAAACTTATCGGGTACAAGATATTATCTTGATTGACCAACAAATTCTCATAACCAATTTACAAGGAAATGTGTGGGAGCTAGAGGGGAGGATAAGCAATCAGATCTTGGGAGTTAAAGGGTTAAGATGCTAGAAGTTAATGATGAAAAGATTGTCCATTAAATGAATTTGAAAATGATTTTTCACGTTTAATTATGGATCATTATTTTGCAGTGTGTAATACCCAGGCCATTGGTGTAGCCAGGACTGGTACCATTCCAGACAGCAGCTTCTTTGCCTCGTCAAACTATAATTCAGTTTATACAGCAAAATATGGCCGCTTAAATGGGGTAAAGTCATGGGCACCTCGTGGCAACAATAATGCTAATGATTACCTTCAAATTGACCTGCTGTTTGAGTATGTCATCTGTGCTGTAGCTACACAGGGAAATCCAAGGGCCAATGAGTGGACAACAAAATACAAGTTAACATTATCCCTTGATGATGCAAATTTTATCACCTATCGGGAAAACAGTACTGAAAAGGTGGGTTTAGATGCAGCTATAAACACAGAGGGTGTAGGTCTTTCTTAGGCCATTAAGTGCTTTTGGCAGATCAATTCAATAAGATAAATACAGTTTTCAGGTTATTCAATGCAAACCAGACTGAACCACTGCTTGAACTTTTTAGCCGGACTATGAACTTTTTTGCGCCTCAAAGATGCAAAAATATCATTGTATATTATTGTTTTGATTGTACAGGGTTGTTTTGACCGAACACACAATATAACTAGCAATGTTTGAAATAAATTATTTTTGCACTTGATGCACACGCTTTGCTTCTGCATAATTATGATAAGCTATGTCGTATTTTTTCGTATATATTACTAATACATAATTAAATTATTTTTCTCGTGCAATTTGGAAAATTGCACTCGCCCTATTTGCACAATTTTGTAAGTCTTTGAAAAAATTTACTCATGCTTGTTTATTCCAAATTGCACAGGAAATCATGTGATTACCAGTACTAATAACAAATTTTCAAACAACAATTGTTTTCAATCCTGCGTCTATATGTAGGGAATAACTAATACTTTATTACAGAAGGTAATGCTGCAGTAGATTACTTAAAGCAATTTTGATTCAATAATTAACATTTAAATGTCACATTTTGTGCCACAAACTACAGGTCTTTCCTGGAAACAAAGATAGAAATAGCATCATAACAAACAGTCTAGAGGAATTTGCAAGTGCAAAGTTTATCCGCTTTCAACCTACAGCATATAGTGGATATAAAGGTCTGAGAGTGGAAGTTTATGGGATACTTTTAAGTAAAGGTATTTCTTTGCTCTCTTGTTTGCCTCCTGCATGCTGTGATGACAATGAAGATGCAATAACCACTTATCCACAGTAAGGAAAATTTTGAAATATTACAGCGCTATATTAGAGTTAAATATCATCCAGTATTTACTGACCATATAACAGCTGAAAGGTTCTGAGGGTGGAAGTTTATGGAATAGTTCTTACTAAAAGTACTTTCTTGCTCATATATTTGTCTCCCTCTGAGACAAAAATGACATCACAATAACTCATTATTTGAACAAGACAAGGGCAGGTACATGTAAGTTAATAGAGCTAATTAGGAGTTAAATACTCTCCAATCATCACTAAGCCTTGATAGCATGAGAATTTTAGAGCTGACCAAAATTTGACCACCATATCCTTTTTTTTTTTTGTTCAGTTTGATATGAAATGTTACATTCCCTCTTCTGGAATGCTACTATTTATTATTCATTTTTTGTTACACTGAACAAAGTTGAGCTTTGATCATGATTTATACCAGGTGTGGTATAATGTGTTGGTATAATTGTGGATTCTAGAAGGCAAAGGGTTATCGTGGTAACAAAATGCTAATCCAATATTTTATAGAGGATCTTTGCACCTGAATAATGAACATCTGTTGTATAGATACAGTCCCTACACTGATGATCCCTGAGTCACTGCTCGGACAAATTTCTAAATGTTATCTAAGTTCACTATGGTGATTGAGTATTTTTCCTTTCTTAACTTCACATTAAAAATCAGTTAAGGAGTAAAGCATGCATCTGGCAATATTTATTTTAGTTCCATCACAACCTCCTACTGCCTTCAAGCTGACTGCAAGCTCCTCTACCAGCATCACAGCTTCCTGGCAGTTACCACCAGTCTTTGCCAGACATGGAAGAACCATTACAGGATTTAAACTGTTCTACAAAAAGAAAGGTTCTGGTGCATCAGCAACAAATTTGACTATAAGCAGTGGATCAATATTAAATAGAACTGTCACTGGGCTTGATAAGTTCACACAATATGAATTTCAAGTGTTGGCTTCTACCTCTGATGGTGATGGACCAAAGAGCCCTGTTGAGGTGGAACGAACAAAGGAAGCCGGTATGTGATAGGTGAAAGTGAAAGATAAAAGATTATCACAATTTTTGATGAAATAAATTTTGTTAGACCTGCAAGGAGAGAAAAGATCCTCCCATGTGGACTACATTTGTAAACAATTTCAGAAAAGAAACCAGAAAAAATTCAGGCTTCGATGGGATTTGAACCCATACCTTTCAGATGCCAGATGGGCACTACTACCATCTGAGCTATCAAGCGACACAAATAGATAGAGGTTTCTTTGTTTGGTAGCAACATCTAACAGGACCAGTTATTGGCATTAAGTTCTACATTTTTCCAATTGCAGCTCCATCAAAAGCCCCAAGCAGCTTCAGAGTGACTGCCATTACTTCTACAATTATTACAGCATCCTGGCAGTTACCACCAACAGACTCCAGAAATGGAATAATTATAGAATTCAAATTGTTTTACAAAAAGAGAGGCTCTGCTGGAGCAGCAACCACCGTGACCATTAACAATGGAGCAGCATTAAGTAAAGATGTCACTGGGCTTGATGTTTACACAGAATATGAATTTGAAGTGTTGGCCTCTACTTCAGCTGGTGATGGACCAAGGAGTTCTCCTGTAGTGTTTGTTAGAACCACGAAAGATGGTAAGAATTTTAAAACAATGTTCAAGCCTTTTTTAACTGAGTCTGCATGGTTTAGCAACAGCAAAAAAACTTATGAGCTGATTCTTAGATGAGAAAGCATATTCTAACAGAACTTTAATATGTTATTGTTTGATTTGAACTTTTCCAGTTTACATAAGTACATTTGCATCAACCAAGGTAGCTATTTTGTGGTTTGTAATATGCGTGGTGCTGTAGTACACGTGTTGGGCAAACAGATTCAAAAGCTGAAATGTTTTTAGACCTTGAGAAGTTAGAACACTTTGCTTTTATATAAATGTTATCCCTTTTTTAACATCTCACGCACTTGAAGGAAAATGAAAACCGACCAAAAGTGATATTTTAAAAGCTGTGTATTTGGTGTGTGATGAAATCGAAAGTACATTTTCTCT
>NC_142680.1:4373228-4423228 GCF_964200805.1 Pocillopora damicornis
AGGAAATCCACCAACTCAATCGCCAGCTCAAGAATGGATCACAGAGTACAAACTAAGATTTTCTTTGAATGGTACCACTTTTTTCCCTTATAACGAAAATAAGGCTGACAAGGTTGGTATGACATGCTCTCGTATGCAAGTATTCATAACAGCCAAAATTAATGCTTGTGGTACAAAACTAGAGCTACTCACAGCAATAACAAATTTGCTTATACATGTTGTAGAATATTAACAATATTTACCAATGCTCGCATTACCCACAATATACTTCTGTTGCTTGCAAACCATATTGGCATTACTTTCAAGAATTAATAGTGAAGTTTTCTAATCAATTACATGTACATGTAAGGATTAAAATGGAGTACACACACCCAAAAGCATGTAGTCTATTAGTTAAATATATGTTTTCATAGGAATATGATTGTAGAAAGATGTAGCAAACACTGACCAATTCTAACTGTTCAATCACGTACTGAAAAAATTACCACACAATTTAAAGATGAAGAATGAAATGGTTGTGATCTCTCTGACATTCATTATCTGACCTGTGGCATTCCTCAAGGCACAATCCCTGGTCATCTTCAAATGACTTGCTGAAGTAGCTCAAGCTCTTTAGTTTTTAACCTAGGATGTATACAGACAATGGGGACTTAACCTACCGATAACAGATTTCAGTTGTACACATTACAGATTCTCATGTTGTGTTCTTTTTCCAAGTTACAGATTTTCATTTTGCAAATTGCAGATTTTCATTTTATCTCATTTGCCAAATTACAGCTAACCATTAAATACATCAATATCACTTTTTGTATAACAGGCCTTTCCAGGAAATTCAGGAAAAACTGACACAGTGAAAAACAGTCTAAAGGAATTTGCAAGTGCAAAGTTTATCCGCTTTCTGCCAACAAAGTATAACAGATGGAAGGTTCTTAGAGTGGAGGCTTATGGAATACTTCTGTCTAAAAGTATTTATTTGTTCTCATTTTTGGTCCTCAGATACAAAATGAAGTCACAATAAGTAATTATTAGGACAATTAAGGCAGAACTGGGCAATTTACAATTACGAGGGCGATGTTATTGACGAATATCAAAAGTAAATGTTGGAGATGGCTGTGAAATGCCTATCAACAAAGTTGTGAAGCCTAACTCATAACGAACATCATGGAGAAAATATTGTAAATGCGTAAACAAAGTCACCACCTCAGATGATCCTTCGCACTACTCTTAATCAATATAGACTACCCATTAGGTTTACCGTGGCCGTTAATGACATGTTCTTTTTAAACTTCACATCAATTATTGTCTATGAATTCAAGCATCTCTTGTTGTTGATACAGTTCCGTCGCAACCTCCCACTGCCTTCCAGTTGACTGCAAGCTCTTCTACCAGCATCACAGCTTCCTGGCAGTTACCACCAGTCTTTGCCAGACATGGAAACATTGCAGGGTTTAAATTGTTTTACAAAAAGAAAAGTTCTAGTGGCTCAGCAACAACCTTGCCAATCAGCGATGGAGCAATATTAAGTAGAACTGTCAGAGTGCTTGATAAGTACACAGAATATGAATTTCAGGTTTTGGCCTTCACTTCTGATGGTGATGGACCAAAAAGTTTAGCTAAAGTGGAAAGAACAATGGAAGATGGTATGTGACAGTTCAGGGATAATGAAAAGAACTGTGAAAGATAGTTTTTGAATTTGCATCTTCATTGCAGGTTTATTGGATACCAATCTCATGATGAGAGGGCTAAACAATTGAGTAGTTTGGAATCAATTGGTTACTTTAATTCATCAAAACGCGATAGCATTTATATTCATGTGGCAAGTTAAGATGTGATAAAATTTTTCAAAAAATTTTACAGCTAATAAAACTAATTAAAAACACTACTGCCCAATTGCAGCTCCTTCACAACCTCCATCTAACTTCAATGTCACTCCAACCTCCTCTACTGGTGCAAGAGCATCATGGCAACTACCACCAGCAAACTCCAGGAATGGAATAATTAATGGATTCAAATTATTTTACAAGAGGAAAGACTCGTCAGGCTCAGGCACCATTCTTCTTATCAAAAGTGAATCAATTGTAAACAAAAATGTCAGTGGGCTTTATAAGTACACAGAGTATGAATTTCAAGTGTTGGCCTTTACTTCTGCTGGTGATGGTGTAAACAGCTCTGTTGTTGTTAAGAGAACAAAAGAAGATGGTTAGAGAAACTTTTTGTTTTATCTTAAAACGTCTTGAATTTTTAATGAAAGGTCAGATACACTTGCGCTTTTCATACAGTTTTCTGATTTGATGTGAAAAGTGAAAACATATAATTATGCAATGTGTGATTTTAATGATTTAACACACCGTTATATCAGTGAGTCATGAATGGTAAGCTAATTATATGAAGATAACTAACATAATGTATGCATTCTGATTGACCATCAAATCATGACTATTTACTCAAGAAATTATAAGCATGCAATTGAATGTTCGCAATTATGTTGGCTGTTGTTATTGGTTGCCTTCCTTCTGGGTTTAGAGCTAGATGGTGTACCCTTAACTCCGTTGCAATTTTATAATAATTTCTGGATTGACCATATCCTTTTTTCTTTCATTTGTTTCTGATTGGCATTAATATTAAAACAAACAAACAAAAACAGAAAAACAAATGAACAGAAACCAATACAGCTACAGCACTGATATTCTGAGTCAAATTTGAGTTCCTCACTGGAAGAGGCATCATACAAATTGAAGTAAAAATAAAGTTTGATTCTTTATGTTTACCTCAAAACCATTTACGAATATGGCATATGTTCAAAATAGATTACAGGCTTCATATGCAACAATTTCAGCATGCTAATTGGTTGAGAACACACCAGTTAATCTCATACAGTGCAGAAAGTTGAAATTAAGTGCAAAAATTGGAAATGAAATTGATTCACAGGAATGTCGCAAATGGCGGACAGGTTAGTAGCAAGTAGCAACTTTTAAATTCAAAGTTTGAAGGAGAGTGCTCAAAACAGAAACACCTAACAAAGCAAAGAAAACTGGGTAAAAGTCCGGAAGACTTGGCTTCCCAAAATGGCTTTGACAGAAGTATTGAAACATACGAAATTCTCGAGAAGTTTAGGTAACTGTTCGTATCAAAGACGGATAGACTATAAGGGTGATAGCCTTCGTGTACTGGTTGCTGCTATTAAGTGATTTTTTGATCTAAAATAATGAGAAGATGACGATCATAATGACTTTGCTTATCGTTAGGATTACTGTCATTTTTTTTTATAATCATATGCAACTTCTCAATTACAGTTCCTTCACAGCCTCCTAGTGGCTTTATTCTGGCTGCAACCACTTCTGAAAGTATAACAGCATCCTGGCAGTTACCACCAAAAGACTCCAGAAATGGAATCATCATAGGGTATAAATTGTTCTACAAAGAGAAAGGCTCTTCAGGGGCAGGAAGCTCGAAGCTCATTAACAGTCAGTCAACTCGCTCTCAAGAGGTCACTGGGCTTGATAAGTACACAGATTATGGATTTCAAATTTTGGCATTCACTTCTGTTGGGGATGGACCAAAAAGTACAGCTGTTTATGAGAAAACAAAGGAGGCTGGTAAGAAATAGGATTTTATCTAAGTCCAATTTCCATGAAACTCAGAAAAACATGGATGCAACAAATGTCTCTAAGATGGTATTCCGCCTAAAGAGAGATCAAGCAGTCTTGAGAAAACTTGTATAACTTAATTGTTTGCTTGTCAGGTCTGTAATGTGATAGCTATATCTCAACACAGTCAACATTCCAAAGTCAAAATTTTATTTCAGGAGTTTATGGCTTCCTAAATTTTGTAAAAACACACCTGCCTCCGTACATGCATGGTTATAATGTTACAACATACCTTATTGTTAGCTATTAATCATATGATTTTCAGAATCGTGAAGTAAGAGACCCGCGTAAAACTCCTTTCGCGAGCATTAACTACGCAAAATTTAATGTAATGACTAACAGTTAGGGAAAGCGCTACGTTGCCAAAAGGTAGGAGAAAACAGGAGTCGCTGGGGTAGGAAAGGGTGAGTCAGCTCCTACCGAGGATCTGTTCGAAGAAATTGACCATATCCTTAGGCTGTAAGCGCAAATAGACGGTGTCATGTACTCATGTAAGCACTGCTTTGTTGCAAAGGTACATGTTAAACTGTTTTCAGTTTTGTTTTGTTATGGTAATTTGTTGTTCAGTGCTATTGGAAATTATTGTTACGGAAAATTAAAATCAGTTGTGCTGACTCTGAGACTAACTGTTTATTATGTAATTGCATTTACAACTCAAACATGTTTAAATCTGAATTTGCCTCCTTCCTAGGGAGGCATTGATATCTTTCTGGATGAAAACTTCTTGGTTGTAGCTGCAGGTTAGCTATTTACAGAGGCTGTTGTAAAAAGGAAAATAACACTTAGTCAGATTCATCATTTAAATATACTAATTGAAATATGACTGCTCTATTGCAGCTCCTTCGCAACCTCCCTCTCAATTTAGCGTCACTGTGGAATCTTCAACCAGTATCACAGCATCATGGCGGCTACCACCAGAAGGCGCCAGACATGGAATCATCAAAGGATATAAACTGTTCTATAAAAAGAAAGACTCAGACTCAGCGACCTCCTTCACACTTAACAATATAAAAACATCAAGAAGAGTTACCAAGCTTGATGAATATACAGAATATGAATTTCAAGTGTTGGCCTTCACTTCTGCTGGTGATGGACCAAACAGCTCTACTATTTTCAAGACAACGACGGAAGATGGTGAGAATCAGAGGTGCTTTAGCCAACATTTGAATTAATTGTACCATCATAATTGCCCACATAAAAGTGATGTTAGGGTGATAGCTTTTAAATGTGGACCCCAGGCGCGATACTTCAGCTTGCCTCTTCAGTTAAATTTTTTTCTTGTCATTGAAAAAATCTTCTCCTTTGTCTTTCTTCTACTATTTTTTCATCTAGATTAAATAATTTTAAGCATAAACTTCTTATCTAATTCCTTAAGTCTGCTAGTAATGTTTCTCATATTGAGGAATTAATGTGTTATGATTGTTGCCTTTCTCTTTATTGTAACTGTATTAGAAGGTAATTGTTTATATCATGTTATATCTATGTTAAACCATACAATTTCTAGTTTTAGTGTCTCTCGTAGTAAGTCGTTTTGCTGATTAGTCATTTTATATATGTATTTGTACATCTGAAAGCCGTAAGTTAGATAACTCTTTGGGTTAATTATGTCACCTTCGTTAAATAGAGAATATTTTATTGTATTGTAATATATATTGTCATGGGTTGTGAATAATCAGTCCTTAGAAGTTTGCTTTTATGACTTGAGTTGTTCAGTTGCTCAGATAAGCCAGTATCTTATTTAATTTTGTGTTATCCCTTTAAAAAAGCCAGTTCTTTCTTATCTCATCCCTATACATATTTCTGTTTTGCAAATTTTTGCAATACACTCGGGATTAATTGTTATTCATATGTAACGATTTTCTGTATTATTCTTTTATTAATAATCTCATTAGGTTTATTCTTCCAGCTCCTAGTGTACCTTTATCTTTGTCGGCTGTTGATATGCCGCCAAGCAAGTCACATGGTCCAAGAATAACCCTGACTTGGAGGGAGCCTGCAGAACCAAATGGAGTAGTCAGAAGTTACACTTTATTTTATAGTCACTATGGAGTTGCACCAAGAGAGATTTCCGGAATAGACAAAGATGCATTAAGTCACACAGTCGATGTGTTAGGTGGAGTGACGTATCAGTTTAATGTTAGAGCTGTGACTATTAAACCTGGACCAAATGCCACGAAAACAGTAACTACCAAGGAATACAGTAAGCTTTACTTCTATGTCTTTGAAATGACTTCTTTTCAGAAGAACAAGAACAAGAATGACAACAATGTTAGTTTTACCATACGAAAATAAGTTTTAATATATTCCGTAAATTTAAAAACAGACAGTAGCTGGTCACCCAAAATAACTTAAGGGCTAGTGGGTGACTTCTATTCACTAATTGGAATAAAGACAAAAGTAGGGAAAAAAAGCCGCTACTAGCTCAATTATTTTTGCACGTATCTTCATTGATATTATTATCTATGGTACAAATAATCTAAAAATTATTCACATACACTACTTTACATATATGAAGTAATAAAAATATCAGGAAATAAGATGAGAATTGTAGAAAATGAATAACTAAGTATAGATGACTGCCATTTGCTGTGAATCAATTAACAAAATGTCCTGTTCTTTGCTAGCTGAAGACTAAATCGATCCTAATTGTTCAACTAATCACTACCGAGAAGGAAATGTCTTAGATTTTAGACTTTTGCAGGTACATTTTTAGGTGACAAAGGTTCAACTGTGACTTAAGTTTATTGTTGTTTTATTCTTGTTGTTTTTCTTCACATTGAGATAAATTAATTCCCCTCTGTGAATAGAATAGAACCTTCTTCACCCTCTCTAGTGAACAAGCCGACTTTTAATATTTCATGCGATATGTCGAAGACATGTATTTTGGGACTGCAGTTGTGTAATTTCGCGTCAGTTTAGCTTTTCTTCCTAGAGTAGTTTTATATTGTTGATTTTTTTTGTTTTTTTATCAAATAGAGCCCAGTCGTGGACCAGCAGACATATCTTCCTCTGCAGTGAGCTCTGAAAAATTCAATATAACTTGGCTTGGACTGCTAAGAGAAGTAGCCCATGGCATTATCATAAACTATGAAGTCAGACTCAGTGTAGTAGAAAACTGTACAGAGATCAAATCTTTCTATGATTCAACCATTAACACGACCACTACTAATGTTATCGTGACTGGACTCTCTTTGTGTGCCAAGTATGAGGTGTCTGTTAGAGGCTACACTGCTGTGGGGCCTGGACCCTACAGCAACCCTGTAATGGTGCAGACGTTGGGTAAGAAAGTCTGTGGGCAGTTGTAATGAGTCAATTTGTAGGGAGGAAGTAGAATTGAAAGGTGGTAAAAAGTTGTAAGAAAGTGTGGGAAACAGAAAAGTTATGTCGGTTTCGAGTGAAGGCAAGTGATTAAAGAGTTTGAGTGTGTGATAAAAACGTACATGTAACTTCAACATTTTCCTCTACAGTAAGAACTACTGCTGCTGTTGCTGTCACCACCTTACGACTGTTACAGGATGGCTGCTAATTGCGTCAGCTTTGTCTTTTTTTTTATCTCAGTTAGTTTATACATACAATTACAAAGGTCCACGGGCAAAATAGGCTTACCTCCGCAGTAGTTTTCAATGTTTTCAGCTTTGGATGCCTACAATTGGAAAAATCATGTTTATATATATATATATATACACATAAAAAACTAAGTGTTTTTCAAAGCCTGACTTAACAGAGCCTTCTTTCCCTTCTCCCCAGCTGTGGTTTGGTCTAAAGAAACGCCATCTTCGCCATCTTTTTCGGCAAATTCAAATGAAGGAGGAATTTCAGTTAAAGTCACGCTTCCACGTTTTCCTGGAAATGCGAGGTACGGCTGACTATGCAATTTAACGCTAATTTTGGCTGTATTCCTCTGTTACAATATTCATGATGTAACATAATGTTAATTTTCTTTTTTTACGGTTATCATCATGAGACATCTTGTGCATTGCTATGTGCTGATACGGAAAAGAATTTAAGTAACAATTGACACTATAAGATACTGTTTACATCAAAAATATCGTGTGACGTACCTTGCAGGTTTTTCCAAGTTATCATCATTACATATAGCTCAAACTATACTGGTGCTGTTAACCCACCGGGAAGATTTAGAACACAAGACATGATGACGTATGAAGAAGCGCACAAATCTGCCGTTCCTGCTGCTTATGTCGCTTTTCAGTTTGGAGGAAATGATTTTGATAAAAATCGAGAGTTTGTTGTCGGAGATGGAGCGGAATCCAGCAGTAAAGAAAGGAGTAAGAGAAGAAGTGGTGATCAGTTTTATTACAACAAACCATTGCAGCCGAATACCAACTACAAAGTGTTCCTCAGGGCTTTTGACTCCGAGGTATTCTAACAAAACTTTTGTCATAAGAGAGGGATGTCCTATTATTTCCATGTAAGAACTGAGTGACAAAACTGACCCATCTACGTACTCTGAATCTGCACCCAAATATCTCAGGAACTTTCCCCTCCCAAACTATTATCTTGCCGTTTTTTACCAGCACTTTGGTTTTAGTGAATGCAGTGCAATAACAGTAGCTTTTAACAGGCCTGTAATACTCAAGAGATCTGGGTTACTATGCCATACCCAAATGCAGCAAAAAGTTGCATATGAGTAATTGGTTTTTTGTGGTTATATTTTGCAGACGGTTTATGTCTCTAGTAACTTTGTAAACATCGACACTAAAGGTAATGTTGTTTTTTTGTTTTTGTTCGTTTGTTTTGTATACTTTTCCTTTGTCAGGGGCATCTAACATTCAGCAACCAAAGTTAACTCAATGTAGATCTATAACTTTCATACTGTGTTAATTGTCTTTCTTAGTTTGTAAGTTTCCAATGCAATCAACCGAGGGGCTTTTAAATTATATTTTGGTCGGTAAGGGATGAGCTGCAAAGCCTTAATGCTGTATTTGTGCCTGCTCTTTGTTAAGGAAAAAATACTCCATGTTTATAAAAACTCAGGTAAACCTATCATCAAAGGTCTCCCAAAGACAATCATTACAGAAATTGGCGAACTGGCAGTGTTGACTTGTGAGGTTAGTGGAGACGCTAAGGCTTCTGTTACCTGGACCAAAGATGGACTTGGCAGTATACCTCGCGCTCAGTTCGAGAACAACAAGAAAATACTCATTATAAGAGATGTTGTTCCTGGTGACAGTGGCGTTTATGAGTGTAAAGCAATGAATATGTTTGGAGAGAGCCGTACAGCTACGATAGTTATTGTCGCTGGTAAGTAGAAAGTTTACTACTGTTGCATTGAATATTGGGAAGCAATAACATTTTCATTTCCTTTTGTGAAATAAATCTGTGAAGGAGTAAGTGTTTTTTTATTATTTTAAATTATGTAAATTTTCCAACCTCTGCCTAAATAAATAACTAATCATGGTTCTTTGAAGCACCACGATAATCACCATTGCAACTAGTCTCAACCTTACCCCAACCACTTATTACCAAGGTATTGACGAATTCGTATGTGTACTGAGTACTAAACAGATGTTAGAAATTTGTAATAGAGGGGTGCAAAAACTAAGGCAACACTCACAACAACTAAAAAAACCACCGTTCAGGGCATGTACAGTGTTGCCACATGTTTGTCACACCCTTGTTCCGTTGTCTTGAGTATGGTTTTCTCTAAACTTGTTTTGTTATAATTACGTTTCCCTTTTTTTTCACAAAGTTCCACCCAGAATTATCGAAGAATTTTCCCCTTCTTCAGTGATGTGTGAAAAGCAAACTCCGTGTTTGCTCTCATGTCAAGCAACAAGTTATATTCCGTTTAACTACTCTTGGACTAAAGATGGCCAGGTTCCAACTGATGATGGCATCAAGTTAATGAATAACAGTATCATTGTCACGCCACGGGATGCACAAGATTATGGGCAGTATGTGTGTCACGCTACAAACAGCTTTGGTTCAACAGAGTATAAAATCACCCTGCTTTCTCCTAAGAATAATGAAGATGATGGCGTTAAATACCCTCAAAACGGTAAATATTCCTTAATCTTCGAACGTACTCAAATGTTTTCTTTAAAAAAAATTTGGAAAGCTTAGAACTTTGAAGTCCAGCGTGGAGTTTATGGGCTTCTAATTACTGTTGTCTGGTATAACCATTCATGTATCAAAAGCAATATTATATGGTGGTCCCATACGCCGACGTTTTTCTGTGTGAAGTTACATTTTCTTTCTTTCATTAGAAAGTTATAATAGTGTAATTATAGTGTAACCATTCCATATATCATAATTGGTCTGTTACGTTGTAACTTAATCAAAACAGAGCTATATGAACTAAGTTTAGAAAGGCTCAAAACAATAATATGTCTCTATTTCTCTAATTAATTGTCCTGCTGGTTCGAGGTTAATGAAGGTCATATATGTTAATTGATAACAAAATTTCGAGTTCATAGGCATAAGAAATATCTGGCATTTAATGAAGACCAAGCGACGAGGCAACAGAAAGTTTGGAACTGGTTCATGTTTCGGGGTTAAAAAACAACGTCGTATTCCTTAGGGTAAACATACTTGAAAAAAAAAAACCGCATCATTGCAGTGAAACAAGGTAACTAAGCAGTCTTGAGTGTTGATAGTTGGTTTGAAAGTCGTTTGTTTTCTTTCACAAGATACACAAAGCATCTTCCTCGCTAGTGTAATCGCATTGTCTTGCATTGTGGTCGTGTTGCTCATTATAATATGTGGGCTGATATGGCAGCGGAGACGAGCTGTTCCTAATAGGAGGACACGGAGTGAAAAAAAAAATGACTTTGATGGCGTCAAATCTTCACCTGATCAAGAGCTACGTGATCAGCACGCTGCAGACCCAGATTTATACATGGAACTCAAACCCAGGCCTTCGAACCAGGAGTCTCATGTTCCTACTGAGTATCAGTCGTTACATGAAGAACCCGAGAACCCCGGATATTACAATATGGTGCTTCAAAAAGAAAATGGAGGGAAACAAAATGAAGAAGTATATGAGGAATTATGCTAATCCCTCAACTAATTTTGTATCCTTCTAGTTTAGATTGTTCATCTTGTGTCATACACTATGCTTAGTTAAATGCGCATGTTGATTTGTTCTGTATGATCTAATGGCAGACAGATGCATAGATGACGTCACCATAAACAACAGCTTGCTTCTTCTTTGTAAAAAACAAGTAGATTCCATGTTGCCGTGAGTCTGTTCTGTAATAAGTCACAGAAGACGTCAAAATGTGCTAAAAAGATTAGTGCCAGACTCGACTGCGCTTCGTGTGCCACACTTTAGTTCTCACCACATTTTAACGTCATCTGTGATCCATAACAGAACAGACCTACGTCTACATGGAATCTAATTGTTAATTAGAAACGGTACTTCGGTTTGTGAAAGACTTTTTTATTGTCTCGCTTAAAGAAGCACTTAGTAATTTGGCAATGAAATGCATACGTTTGAAGTCTTCTCCTCCTCATTATCGTCATGATCACTCTTACAATCGTAGTGTCGCATTGAGTGCGGTTATCTAACCTAGCTGTAAGGAAGATATACGAGATACAATGATAACACTAGCTTATTCAATAGATCCTGTTTGTTGTAAAGTAAGGCCTCGAAGACTTCTTCAACGTGCAGTAACCTTTCATTTGGTCCATTTGAAATCAATTTCCTAATCTGTATTATATTTTACATGTATCGGTATAATTGTATCTTTTGTTATTGATGTATGTGAAATGCCTTACGATGGAATCGCGTATAACCAAATCTGAATATTTAGCTATAACCTCGAATGAGAAGTAAACGAAATTCGTAACTGTAGGCGAGATCCCCAAGTCAAACGAAGCCTCTTACAAGACGATGGCACATGTACATAAACTTACTTTTCTTGATGAATTCCTGTTATCAAGTGAGATTTAATCTACAACATCTTAAACCGGTAGCAGCACGAGAATTCGAATTCAACTTTAAGTGTGCTCTGAACCAGCAGTAAAAATGAAAGAATTAATTATGTCATCTTTTAGAGTCCCTAGATGTAAAAATAGAATGAAGCGTAACAGTGTCATATTTTTTTTTTACCAGTACTGAAAGTTGTTCCTTATATTTTACCCCTTGAGGAGGGTTCTCTTTTCTGAGTCATGTATTGGACATAAGGAACGTTTTCATTATATTTTTAAGTAAATTCTTCTTAACTGTAAAGACAATGTATTGCAATTGAAAAATGTTAAGCAACAGAGTATTATTGGTAGGTGTTTGTAGATAAGAGAATGGAAGGTAGTAAAGTATTTGTGTTCCATGAGATATTTTTAACTTATAGAGTAATTACTGATTAAAGAAAATGCTTGGAGAAGTTTTTCCGATGCAATAACATTTTAGTAAGCATTTCAAATACACAGAACTTTAGCAACAAAATAGTTGTAGGTATGAAATAAAGTGTTTTCACAAAAAGATGTGCCTGACCTTGGTATGTCATGTCTCTTTTATCCACTTCTTTTCATGCAATAACATTTCGATGTCAAGTATTTTTTGTCGAAAACCAGACATGTGACACAAAATCCGTTCATTTAATATTCAGTCTTAGCCAGGGTTCAATTCAGTTACTGAAAATATTCACCGTCGCACTTCTACTTGCCACACATTTTGCCTGCTACGCAGCTTGTTGCCAAATACCGTTATTAGTTCGGATGCAGTATCATCCAGTCACAGCCTTTATTTTCTACGTTTGATGAGGTTCCCCAGTTTGGATTAACTGCATTGATTGATATCGCCATTCAGCTAGATATGCATGTGAACTTGCACGAGCGGTTAGCGCGAGCGGCACCGCTGCAAAGGCCCAGTTTTTCTGTTGTCTTAGTACCACTGACCACTGCTTGCTAAGAACTGTGACAGAAGGACATTAGTTATACTCTTTTGTTCAGAATAATTGATGGATATAAACTCTATTGACTTATAGAAGCGAGTTTGAAGGTTATGATCTAATGTGGAGTTTGTCTGAATATCCTCTGGATAGCGATTTATTTGTTAGACTGAGTTATCCGCCCTTTATACAACTGGGCCCAATGTGTATTGTGACTATCCTTTGGCCTGTAACACTTCAAGACATTGCATTATTTCTGAAATATGATTGTGCACTCTCTTCTTGCTTTTAATATCACATTGAGTCGGAGAAAACCAAGCTAGATCCACTTTTTCTGTTATCATAGTACTACTGACCTCTGCTTGCCAAGTACTGTCACAGAAGAACACAAGTTATACTCTTTTTTTCAGAATAATTGATGATAGAAAGGCTATTAACGTATGTGAGCGAATTTGAAGGTTGTGACCTATTGTGGAGTTTTTCTGATTATTGCTGCATTTAATACTCTGATAAGGTTTATCGAAAATGCTTATTAAAATTAGATTTTTCAGCAGCTCTCGCACAAAAGACAATTTTCCTTTCTCCATCCTTGTCACGGAGCTCGTTTTACTTCTTATTTTTAAGATTAGTTTGAAGAAAGTGATTGCATGCGGAAACCCTTAAGAGAGGATGTCAGCATCCCTCGAACAAACTTGAAATATTGTGGCAAGTCGTCCAAAATTCGTTTTCTCTCCTACTTTCATATTTTGTAGCCCAATATGTTCTAATAATTTTGGTGTAGTTTTTTTGTGAAAATATATTTCAGTTTTCGAGAAATGACTTTTTTCGTTCAACCGCTCAAATATTTTATTTTATTCAAAATGAGTCATTTCTGAGTGAGTTTATTGGGGTTTTCATTACAGAACGAAACACTCATTCTGGACGCCCTTTTCTACCAGTACAATGTAAACGCGGCACGGCTCTAATATTTGTATGAATCCTCTGTAGGAGCAAGGGAAGCATTGAAAAAGACAGAAAAGGACATAAACATTTGTTTTATCAGGCTAATTTTTACAGTCACTTTATAACCATCCTTTGGTCTTTTAAAAGCTTGAAGCTCAGTAGATTTTGTCATATCGGTCATTGTTAAAACTGTCTTTGATTTGATGCTACTTTTCGACATAGGAAAAGTATGTCGGACAAAAATATTCACCAAAAAATTAATGTTTTTTTGCCAGCTTCAATAACGACAGGGGATTAAGTTTAGATGATGATAAAAGAAAGGATTATGTTCACAGAAATACTGTTGGTCTAGTACATTCGTTACATGAGGTAACACAACTCTGATAATATTCATGGTGAACATTTGCATATTTGAGCGGTCCAATGAAAAAAGTCATTTCTCGAAAACTAAAATAAATTTTTACAAAAAAACTACACCAAAATCATTAGAACATATTGGGCTACAAAATATGAAAGTAGGAGGGAAAACAAATTTGGGTGACTTGCCGCTGTTTGTTTGATGAATGCTGACATTAGCTCTTAAATTTCAAGAATTTATTTCTTAAACTATAGCTGACCCTGCCTTAGTCGAGCGTCTTATTTGTTACCCCCCTGTGGACAAGCACGTATTCAAAGAGATTAATTGCGCAACAAAGACCCTCTAGTATCAGGCTCTAAGAGTTTCGTGTTTCATTTCGCGTCAGTTTCACTTCGAGCGTACACCAAAGATTTTATTTGGTACTGTTTCGTTTTTCTTCCCACCCCCCCTCCCGCCCTGGCTGATTTTGCGTGATGTCATAGAGTAGTAGAGAGGTTTATTAGGCATATTATTGGCTGATGTTTACTTTTCGTTCGTTGTCTTCAAAAACTTCTCTGTGTGCGAAAAAGCGAGTTGTGTTTTATTTGTGTCAGCGGGCGTAGTTAGGGAATTCGATGTAATTTTTATGTCGGTCGATGATTTAGTGGTTTTTTTTCTTCCTCTGCCTTTTCCTATATAGACATGGGTATGAAGAGATCTGAGAATGTAAACTAACTGCCATCTCATCTTTGACAAGGTCAGCATTAGATTCCATCCACCAAAACCACCTCGGTCGAGAGGGACTGAGATGGAATATTTAATAACTTGCAAAACATAACCGAAGATTCTCGGAAATCCGCAAGTGATGTTGCCGAACATCCGAAGCTGTAAATCCCATGATTCTTGAGGAACAAACAGAAACAGCATAGCGAGAATTTTAAGTCGCGAACCATTGATGGTAGACATGCAGATAATTTAGGATACGTAAATTCTGTTGATGAGGCGCTTAAACTTATTGCGGAATTTGAAACAGGATTGACGACGAAGTTTTCTTTCTTTAAAGCTGTCAAAGGTTTCGGGAACATATATTTATATATATTTGATATAGCTCTTTAGCATTACAAAGCTTTGCTATCGTTATTGTGCATTCTCACTAGTTTGTCTAGTTCAAGTCCTCTGGCATGGCTTGGATGATACCACAATCGTGGAATCATTCGGGTTAATTTAATGCTTACACCTCCTTCCTCGGACAGAAGTCACAAAATACTGGGGGAAGATGCATGAGATATTTAAGGAGCAAAAATTCGTTTTTTACTGGTGTGCCTTTCCCAATTTTGGGAAGGAAAGTGTTCAATTGCCAGCACGGCATAGATTGAACAGCTGGAGAGAAAAGGAAACGAAAAGATACAGAAGAAGTACTGTATATAATAATTTCTTTTTATCCTCAACCTTTGTGTTTCTGTCAACTATGGCTTGCTAATTTGAAAGGTCAAATACATGAATGGGTCATATGACATTGATCTCAGAATACTTTTATGACAAACGTGATAACAGTTCAATCTTGGCTAAATTGAAGATGGTTTAGAAGTTAACAATTGTAAGAACTTTTCACTAACATATGCTGCTGACAAAGGAGAAAATATATGCAATTCTGCATTTTTTGCATTCTATCAAGCAATCATATGTTTGCTCCTTATCACACTATGAAACTTCCGTTTTGTCACATTCCAAAAAATAACTTGAGAAATACACTGTCACTCATCTTACACTGTTATATTTACCTATTACAGAAGGCTGGAAACAAAGATTTTGTTTTCAAGAAAATAAGATTTCTTGTCCAAGACACAAGGAAGTTTGACTGCGAAGCACAGATAAAAATGCGAGAAATTTTATTTTTTTCAGAGAACAAGGTAGTTCTACTCATGTATAAACAGAACAAATGCGATTTAATAAATCAGATATGCGGCATGACTCCTTTTCTTCCATCCCCACTCAAAACAAGCAAACACACCAATAGAGGTTCCAGTCTGGTCTGCAAATGAAAAGGAGGAAGGTGATCACTGCAAAATTAAGCATTAGGGTTCTTATTTATAACATATTGATTATTGTATACTGATATCTAGAAATTAAGGTTGCAAGTAGCAGCCAGCTGAGTTATAGTTTGAGTTTTATCAAGTCCATTACTTTGTTAAATTTAGAGTAACCTTGACTTGAGAGAGGAAAATTGAGGAGCTGTAATATACTAATCATCAATTAGGGACCACAAAGAAAAATTTATTTATAGAGACTTTTGAAGGAGAGGGGTAAGACTTGTGACAAGCTGGCAGACATATAGATAAACTTTACTGCTAAATGGGTTACAATACAAAGTGCTCAGTATTTGGATCAGCTATGGCTCAACTTAAACTTTGCTTTAGCTTCAAGTTTAATCCTTTGTGGTTTCCTTTCTCTGTGTTTATTTTTCAAGTTATGTACACAGAAGAACACAAAAATGACAAGGAATGCTTTTGAATATCAAGAGGCTGGAATAAGCAAGAAACCAAAACTGAATTTTAAACAGTACAAAGTTAATTTGATCTTCCAATGTTATTTAATTTTAACCATAGAATTTGCTATTTAAATTTATCCCCTCCATTTTTCTGGGTATTGTGAGCAAAAACAAACAATTATCACAAAATGCATGGTATACAATGGTTTGATTCACCAATGTGGCAAAGGCCTTTCACTGTCTATCCATAAAAAGGGAAATAGTTTGTAAACTGTAAGACATTCTGCATGTTGAGTGTATACTTATTCATCCATGTGAAATTAAAGGTTACTTGAAATAAATGTGAAAGATTTATGGGATTTTCAGACCCCTGATAACAATTACTAATGTGCTGATTTGTTGTACTTAAAGGTTATGATTTTGGCGGAAATAGTGGAAGAAATTTCTAGACCTGGAATTTTGTTGCAAATGTTTGTTTAAATCAGTTTAAGTCAGTTAAAAACTCTCCTGTTTCAAGATTACATGATTACCACACCAGAACCTTTTGTATTCTATATTATGCACCATGTTATGATTATGGTTTCAATAATAAAAGGTGCTGACTCAAGAACTTTGCAAAATATCTCTACATACAAAGAAATAGATTGTGGTTATGTACTCCAAATAGCAGGTCACATCAGTCTTCTGTAAGGAAGAAGCAGAAATTTCTGTGGTGGTTTTGGTGGATGGAGAGAAACATCCACCAAAACCACTTTATTCTATGTGTTAAGAGTTATGATAATCATTATGAACGTTTGGTCGGTCAGCAATAATTATTGTGCACCATAAAAAATAATTAGCCAGAGCAGTAACTGCTAATTAGTGGTATAAATCTTTTGTCTCCCTGAACATCTAACAATGGCTATAGATAAAATTTAAAAAATATATTGTTGATGGTTTTGGTCAAAGTTTTGGTGGATGTTCCCTAATGACATCCACCAAAACTACGTAACATCTAAGCACCTTTTAAATACGTGAAATATCTGCATAAAATTGCGTAAAATGTTTTATAATACTACAATCGAACAATAAATTAATACTTACCATTTCTTTAGTAAAAAGTTTTGACGCAATTTCCCAAACAAATAATACACTTGGGTCATCGGGATAAGTCGGCATGTTGTCGTAGCTTCGTAATTTTTTTCCATCATTCCATCTCAGTCCCTCTCGACCAAGGTGGTTTTGGTGGATGGAATCTAATGCTGACCCTTTGACAAGGCAGTTAGATTTTAACTCATAAACTGGTTATGTACCGAAACTGAAATATGAGCTACAGCCCATAGCATTGTGGGCAATATCAACATATGCAGTCTTCTGTCATCTTGATAACGGACGAAAATGCTCGGCTTACGAAGAGTCTGATTGTTTTGCAGGAATCGCGGGCGATATTACTACAAACACAAAGCCAATTGTAAATAGCCCACTTTGGAAAAGAGCGGTAGCCTGGAACCGAAGTCGCCGCGCAAGCGCTTATGGGACTGTTTGGGGGGACGTAAGTAAAACAAAAACATGGCGGAATTTAGCGCGGAATGTAGTAGTGACAGCAAGGTTTTAACAGAGCAAAATAGCGATAAGGTCGAAGTTATCGAAAGAAACAAATCTGACAGCGTAAAGCTAAGAGAAGAAGATGTACCAGGAGCAATTTTACCTCGGGAAATACCAGAAGAATGCACCGTGAAACAGCTGCAGCGATGGCTTCTTTGCCGTGGAGCTAAAACAACTGGAAAGAAAATGCAGCTTGTTCAAAGGTAAGAAAGCTTTGAAATTATTCGAGAACTCTTATTATTGCCCCCTGTGCTTTACATTACGATGCTAATCGACAATTTTCTGAGAACATCGTTAATACGTTCGTGTTTTGTCTATTGTGTTTCAGGGTAAAAGACTATATTGCTGGTGGCCTAAGCTCGAAGATAAAGGACCCTGATGGTGGAATCCATTTGGCTAAAGCTAAGGCAGACCTGGGACTCATGGAAGAAATTAACGCTAACTCAAAGAAAACTTTCCAGTGGACGGATTTACAGAGGATTTGAATATTTTACCTGCTATATCATTTGGTACAATATGGAGGTACATGATTGAAGAGAGTGATGCTAAGAAGCAATTATCCACAGCAAAACCTCTTGTCAAGGGATACAATTTTTTTTAAATCTGGCCATGTCCTTAGCATTAAATGCAGGGAATCTGACGGAAAGTTTTATGTTAAAAGTCAAGTTCTTCCATCAATGAAAAAGACAGTGTTGTATAATTGCTTCATTGTTTTCAACAAAGATGGCAGTGTAGTAACAGCTTATGATGGTTGCCCAGCTGGAGTTTACGGGCGTTGCAACCATGTAACTTCAACACTATTTGCACTGGAGGAGTTCTTCAAACAAAGTAAAGCACCTGTAAATCCTTCCTTAACCCCTGCACTTTCTTGCACTTCAAAGCCATGTGCATGGAATGTCCCAAGAAAACGAAAGATTGACAATCTGCCAATTGCCAAAGCCAAATTTAAAAAACATCAACATGGCAAACTAAGCAAGAGTGAGGATAAATCTCCTCCATCAACAAGGGATGTTAGAGCACCACACCAGCAGTACCCGGATACAAACACTGACATGTATAATTTATTGCACCGTGTCAAGGAGATTGAGAATAAGACAGGCAAGAAAATGGCCTTAAGTCTCATTTTACTGCAGAAAACTTTGGAGGAAAATAAAGAAACGATTTTGGTTGAACATAATTAACAATTATAATTAACAGGGTTTAAATGAAAAAAACCCTCCTATGGGGAAGTATGGACATTTCTGGAATCATGCATTACACTTTAATCAATGAGAGGTGGTAAAAAGTTTGTAAGTGCCCCTGTGATTATAAACATGTCACTAGCAATAGGAGCCAATGTTAAAGGAATTCTGCTGTCAAAAATATGCCAGTTTTTCATCCTTTCAATACATCTCTCAACAAGTATTCTCAGGCTAGCAATTTTTTTGTTGTGTGCCATTTCTTCTCTGCTGAACTGAGTTTTTCCTTTAAGAAAAGAAGGTATGTTTACAGTAACCCCTTTTGCAGCAAAGTCATCTTGTATGTCAAAGCCTTTGTCTGCCATGACATCGTCCCCAGGATGCAAGTAGTCAATCACATGAGACATTTTGGTAAGCTCCTTGTCACTTATGCTACCAGTGTAAAGCTCGCTTAAAAATCCCAGGGCTCCAGTGGGCGAAAGACCAACTAGTCCTTTCATAGTTGTTGTTCCTTTATACGAGGAATAACACACTGACTGCATGTCAAGTGATGAGGGGCTCTCTGCTCGAATTTCAACAGCATCAATAATTAGAACTGTCCTTGGATAAAGTTCCTTGAAAATGTTTGGCATGAACTGATGTAGAAGCTCTCTCCTGGGGAGGCAAATTAAAGGCTCCAGTTCAATCCTCATAAACCGAATCCAAGTGTTAAACACAACAGAAACAGTAGTTTCAGAAACATTAAATCTGTGTGCAAGATCCTTTTGAAACAAGCCAAGCCTAAGTCTCATTAAAGTCAAAACAAACTCTTCAAATAAAGTCAATACTCTGGGCCTTCCAAGCTTTTGCTCTGAACCACTGTCTTTCTTTTCGTAACTGCCATAGTTCAGGTTCTGAGCCTTCTGACTGACCAGGTCATAAAGGAGCATAAGTGCATCCCAGTGGGGAAGGCCTGTGTAAAATTCGACATCTTCAGGGCTGTCCTTAAATTTTACAATGTCAAATTTCTGATTTTTCGTTACATGCTGAAGTCTCTTTAACTCCTTTGATAACTCGTCTCTCTCCCTTGCCAACCTTTCCTTTTCCTCTCTCATCTCTTTAAGTTCGGCTTCCATTCGATCCAGCATTTCTACAGTCATTTCAGTTTGTGTCGCTGCATCGCAAAAAGAGGCCGGAATGGACTCCTTGTGATCAATTTCAATAAGAGTCCTTTCGTCAATTTCGGTAGAAGATCCCACGTCCACTTTTCTTTTCTTGCTTGCTGTATTTCCAGTGGCTTCCGTTCTGCACAAAATCCGTCGCTCCTTTTCCTTCTTGCTCCAAGGAAATATCGATGGAAGGTGAGTTCTGCTGAGCTTACTACCTCCAGTCCAATGCGCAGAGCAAACGCGTGTACTGTCGGACTCTATCTTCAAATTATCATTTCTTAGTAAACAGACATATTCTCTGCGAATACTTTCATCTTTTGGAATTCGATAAAACGTCAATCCGAAGGAGTTTCTGAAATTATTGGTGCACAAAGGCACACAACAACTTACGTGCTTGGGCATAATTCAAGATGGCCAACTTGAGCGTCCCCCCAAACAATCCCATAAGCGCTTGCGTGGCGACTTCGGTTCCAGGCTACCGCTCTTTTCCAAAGTGGGCTATAGTAAGGAGACAATCTTTTTTCGGATGAGCTTTCAGTAACAAAAGACCGGTCAAGCAAAACGATTGTGAGATACGGAAAGCACTATATAACATCGTCCTAAACCAGATGAGCCCACGACATATCAGCGGCATCTTGTATGAGTATCCGCAGTTTACAATGTGACTTCCGCTTTTTCTTGTTGACGCGTACTCACAGTGTACTCGAGTGTTAGGAAGTTCACGGAGTGCTTCCGAGCCAGTTTCTGCCAGATTTGAACAGAAAAACAGGTCCTTTGTTGGACTGTAATGATACTTTGATGGCGCTGTTAACGAAATGTTTGGCCGGTTCGTAAGTTGTCAACCTGGTTTCGGTCGATCTGATTGATTGGCAACACCTCTTGAAAATCCTACACACCATCGACCTAAGCCTCATAGCTGCCAAGTGAGGAGAAGAACAATGACATCAAAATACTCGAGAAAGATAAGTATTAATTTTAATTGCATTTGTGCTAAACTTATATGTACAGAAATTTCTGAAGAGGTACTTAATCAGAAGTTTATCACATGATAAGCCTTCAAACTTGTATTAAATAAATTGATGTACATATTTCACAATTTTAAGATGATTGTGTGATGACAATACACCGACGGTCAACATTCGAATATTCAGCTTGAGCTTCCTCCTAAAAGTTAAGTATTTCAATTTGAACTTGTAGAATATAACCTATGGATTAAATGTGGGTCTATAAGTATCATCCATGAAATTCTTACAGGCAATTTTCATCATGATATTAAAGCACCACAAACTCAAGAACAAGGAAAAATAAGTTACGCAGAAAACTGAGTTACGCAGAAAACTGACGGAGAAATTCATAGTTTTCATAATTTTGAATTCATTCATAATTTTGAATTACAAATCATTCAGACCATAGCCACATATAGACTTTTAGATTGTCACTGCTTTTCTTTTGGTGATTGCATGATATGGTACCCGTCTTGACGTTCTTGGGAAAGGAACCATATCATGCAAGTCCAGGCAGTTGATGTAGTGTTTGCGCATTTTGTCTTAGTCATATGACTGCGCTGTGGGGTCTAGGCCATGGCATAAATCTGTAGCAAATGCCAGTGCAAACAAGCCACAGTCATTTGAATTTGTTTGCTTTTGTACTCTTTCATTACAAAAAGTGACTGTAGAACCAGTATACAATAGCATGCGACATGAATGATCAATGGCAACCGCGCTTACATTTTGATATAAGCTGTCATACACCTTGACAGTTCCAGGACTAGTAGCTATTGTGCTCAGGCAAACCCAGTGTGAGCCAGTGTTTATGATCTGTACAAACTCACTAATGGCTGGAGTGACTAATGCACCCACAATAACAGGGTCCCTTAGACCATCTACAAGAGGGAATTTTTGTTTTAGGAGGATCTGACCAGCATGTATCTCAGAATCACACAGCCATGTTGTCTTGTTTAAAATGGATCACCTATACTTATTTTAATTACATCAGTGCTGTCTTCTTCCTTCAGTGACTGTGGTTGTTGATAGGACTCACTATCACTTGTAAGGCAGTAAGGCCTGAAAAAGAAATTATCATCTGGGCTTTCTTCTTTCCACTTCTTGATTTTTAAGTCAAGGTTTTCTTGATCAATTTGTGAATGTCTGCACACCACAGTGGCACAATACATGTGGTTCCTGACATCCATGGTTGTTGGGAAGAACCGTCTGTTGGTTAGATCTGGAGGCTGTTGGCCTGTGAAAAGTTCCTTCTTTACATAATGATGCAGGTGCCATTGCATTTCAGAAACACAATTAATGCCAATTCCAACAAGCTCATGAATTTTTTTAACCAGTGTCTCATCAATAGGCTGAAGTAGCCCAGCAGTCTGGTTACACAACAAGAAAGAAAGAATAATTGCTTTATTATTTATTCATTTAAAAAATTACACAACCTCATCCCCAGGTTTTCTTGGTCAACGGTTCAATAACCTGGAGCCGGCTGCTTTTGATGTCATTGGTTCAATATGAGAAAATTTTTTCCAAATTTGGTCAACAGCAGCTGGTTATGATGAAATATGTGAGTGGTTTTAACCTTTCAGAAACAGGGAAATATTTTGAATGAATATTAATGCAAATTATACCAACATTACTATCGGCAGTCCTCTGGTAGGGCTTTTCAGTAATAGTTACAGAATGTTATAATTACAGAGTACTGAACACTGTATTTTTTAAGAAAATCCATTTAAAAAGTCCATGACAGCATTCAATTAAAACAGTGCCAGTGGAAATCCCTCTCTGATAAAATTGTGATATTATAGTCTTGACATTGAGTTTGAGGAATGAGTGCCAGTGTAGCTAAAAGAAGCTCTACATGTAGTACATTTTATTGGTCTTTTGTTGTGATGTATAATCTTTATTCATTCTCTATATATATTCGACATGACAGTGGAAGCAGCACAGTCTACAGTAGACTGATGATCTGTGTGAAGTTAAGTCACCTTCAATTCCCCACCAAACTTCAGTTTCCTGGTTCCAAAAAAAATTTAATTGATGGCCAAGTACTTACCCTCCCCATGGGGTGAAATAAGTGATCCGTAGGTTTAGGAAGTAATATGTAAATACGCTCCTCTGTAGCTATTGTTTGCTTCTTTTCTGACTCTAGGGATGTTCTCAGAAATTTTGACATTGTCTCCCTTCTACTCTTTGTGTTCTCTGAAATCTAACGATACAATGTTTCAATTAAAATAATATTTGAAAAATTGGTTTCTAAAATATTCACTCTGTTTCCATTACAGGTAAATTTGTTTCAATTCTGCACAACGAAATGTCCAGTTTGTCTTATCATATGTCCACTTCACCTACATGTAACACAAGGCCCATTAGGATTAAGCACCCTTTATTAGGCTAGTGATCATTCATGTTAATGGTAGTGCCCCCTGAACCCTTATTCAATAATTAAAATAAACTGAGCTTATTTTCAGGATACTTGATTATTTTCCTTAGGTGGATCTTTGCTGGACAGTCACATTTCTTCGTATCCTGTACTATAAAGCGCTGTTTGGTGTTGTTATAGCAGTGATCATCATTCTCCTTCTGAAACCAAATAGATTTATTGGATTGTTAGATAGAGCAGTCATATGGGAATAGTCAAGTTATCAATAAACTTAGAAGTAATGAAAAGTATCCTTTAAAATAGTACTTGATTCCTACCTTGTAAACTGCAGTCACAGTGGTCCTTTTTTGCGACTTTGCTTATTTTAACAAATAAAATGTGATATGTCCTTTTACTTGCAAGTGGTAAAAAAGAAAACATTAATGCCTGCTATTAGCCCTGAGGGAGAGGTGAGTGCTCACCAACTTGCTTAGAAAAATCAGTTGGGACTTACCACCTTGTTAGCTTAAGAGCAAATAGGTGAAGGTAAATCAATAACTATGTAATGCCCTACATATGATATCCTCTTTGGGAGTCCTTAAGTAATAATATCATCTTGTTTACATTCTTATTTAGTTAATTATTATGCATGCTTACATCTTTTTGTAGTCTCTTTTGAGCCTCCTTTCTTTTGAGTGCCTTATTTCTGTCTGGCCCATTTTGGCATTCTAAAACTTTGACCCCCACAATTTGGAATGGGATGCCATCAAAACTTAGTCTGCATCCTGTCATCTCCTGTGAGTCAGCCCATTGTAAACGGTGGTTCTTAGCATTTTTATCTGCATTTTCTTTTATGTGAGAAGAGGAACCAAGCTAAGTTAGCAATACAATACATGTACACAAACACATACGTACATATGTACACATGGGTGCTTAAAATGGAGGGCCTGAAAATCAAGCCTGCCCCACCCAGATGTAGCCCAAGGATTGGTGTAATGGATGGGGATGCTGGCAGCTGTGTGTCAATAGCACTGAGTAGGGTTTTGACACTTTAAGCTTGATCTTAATTAATTAAGCATTTCTTGTCAACTCTTGCTGCAGGCTCACAGTAAATTGACACTTGAAGCTAAGTTGAATTTTAATTACATGTTAATTTTGAAAGTCTAACTGACCAGGGTAAACCGAAGAATAATGATGTGTACATGTATTCTTAAGATATCAATAATTATTGGAAAAAAGTTAAATCCCTTTTTTTATTTTGATTTATCTATATTTCATGTTAATAACACGATCTCACACGCCCCTGGCTTTAAATACCTATAGTGTCTAAATAAAGTTATACTTCACTTTACTTTACTGTCAGTATGGTTTATTTTGTAAATCTTTACATGTGAGCTTACTTACCCAGCCTACTGCAATTTGAAAATCTTCCTGTTTGTTTAAATACAGTGAAGCGTGTCGTCGTAGCTATCTCGTACTGTTTTATGAGTTCGTCAGCGCTGCTTTCATCGTTAACATACCCGTAATAAGGGTCAAACTGTACGGTCCATCTTGAAGCCCAAGGTGTACTGTTATCAGCCATGTTTGTTCTTCTACCAAACATTTAGATTTCCCGCCAATATTTACCCGCGAGCCGCAAAACATAAATGCATGAGTGTTAAATATTAAGTGGACCACCCCTTGGCAAATATATTCATTAGTAGCAAATAAGATGTTGAACAAAAACCAGGAGATCATGGTCAAATAAAACGTAAAGATAATTTATTACAAACAGAAAAGAACTGTATGTTTGTTCCAATCGAAAGATTTTACAGTGCAAAGTTATGCAAATGATCTTTGACCTGAATCTGCTTTTGGTCGATGATAGCGAGGTCAGAGGATAACATCAACCGAAACTATTAGGCCGGTCATATTTAAGTGTCGATCCTCCTTTTAACGCCTTTATAACGGGCTAGATTTTTTCTTAAATATGTGACCTAGACAGAAATTAGTTTGTACAAGTTATGGGAAGAATACTTTCGCAATAAAATATTGAAGAATACGACGCTTTATCGTCAGTCACACAGGTCACGGTCTCTTGATTCGCCGGAAACGAGCAGAAAAATAGAAGACTCTCGCTACGATTCCGCTGACGTGTCATGGGCTCATCTGGTTTGGGACGATGATATGTATTGCCCTAGGGGTGTTGTCAATTAATCAGATCGACCGAAACCAGGTCGACAACTTACGAACCAGCCAAACATTTCGTTAACAGCGCCATCGATGAAAATGTCATTACACTCCGACAAAAGACCCGCTTTTCTGTTCAAATCTGCCAGAAACTGGCTCAAACGCACTTCCTATTCTATGAGTACACTGTAAAATACGCTTTAACAAGAAAAAGCGGAAGTCACATTGTAAAATTCGGATACTCATACAAGATGCCGCTGATATGTCGTGGGCTCATCTGGTTTAGGACGATGTTATATAGTGCTTTCCTTTTGATACTCGCATACCGTGACTCACTCAATCGAGATGGCGCAATTTAATCTTTGTTTCCGGGTAACTTTTCTCGCTGTACTTTTTCCACTGACTTCAGGTGAGTACCATATCATGTTAATTTTATAAGAAAGGTTTATTTTTACGTTAAAATTTACATTCAGGGTACTTGGTTGAAGATTTCTTTCACTCATGAGTGCTGTCGCCTCAGGCTTTCTCTCACGGTCTTAGGTTAATCCTCAATGCGGACGGCATCAATATCAGAAAGAAACAAGGTTCCGTCGGGATTCGTCTCTTTTTTTATTTTAAAATGTCATCTTAAAAAGAATAGTACAGTTGAAAATCTATTTGCTATTACATCAAGCTCAATTTGGAAGCATGGAGAACTATACAAAAGTGAAATTAGACTTTGAATTATTCAGCTATCAAAAATTCTAACGGTTCTGAAACTATTGTGTTTCAACGAAGAAATCGAGTGGTAACGTCTGCTTCTATTTCAGGTTAAAGCAATGTTGGAATTTATTCCACCTTTCCTATCTACTCAAAAGCTTTGAATTTGGACCATTCTACATTTTTGCCTCCCGTCCCCATATTTTACATCTGAAGGTCAACTTCTCTTTGCTCCAAGGAAGGGTCAATGACACAGGTTTCTCAAATTCACCGCAGAAATTTATTTTCCTTTATTTATATCTTCTTATCTGCAGCACAACAGTTTTTGGAAACTTAAATCTTTCCTCGTTTTCTTTAAAAATGGACACCTTGAAAAAATGGCACCCAATGTTTTCAATTTGCAGTTTTAATGATCAGATTTAGATTACTTCCTAATTTATAATAGAATTGATACATATTTTTAGAGGCAGACCAACTCTAATAGTTACTATTTGTTACATGGACTTTGCATGAGACATACCTTATTGAGAGATTCAAGACACGTATATGTTTCTCACATCCAACCATTATCCCTGTTACTATAATTATTATGACTGTTATGGTGCATATGTAAATTTTGTTTCCATAGGGGCTTGTGTTGATTTTGACCTTGGAATGGGAAGTGGAACAATTCCAGATAGTAATATAAATGCTTCCTCAGTACAAAGTGTCAGCACACCAGCCAAGAATGGTAGACTAAACTACACATCAGGATCATCATGGTGTGCAGGAACAAGTGACACTAACCCATATCTACAGATTGATCTACAGACACTTCATATCATCTGTGCTGTGTCCACTCAAGGGAATTCTTAAGCAGATCATTGGGTGAAGACCTACACTCTACAATTATCCACAGATGGGACAACTTGGACAGATTATAAGGAAGCTGGACAGGTTAAGGTATACCACATGGGCTGGTTGAGAATTATATCATATCTTGACTCAATCACTGTTCCTAAGTTTTGATAATATTGACACATTAATATCAAAAAGTCTGCCAAAGGAGTTATAGGTATGCAGAGGATTATTTGTACAATAAATATTCAACAGGTATTCTCCTCATGCTATATGCAAATATCGTGAATTTTGAGTAAATATTTTTCATTCAGCAAATGATATTTTGCATGCCTGAATTTGCAGTCAAGGCCTCTGAAAGAGTATCAGGGAGAAATGGACAGAGAATCTAATAAATTGTTTTGAACTATGTTTTTCTGCCAAATATTTCTGGTGCCATGAAATAGCTTGTCAGTGGATTGCAGAACCAATGATTTCTAATTACTGAGAGATTGTTGCTCTCAATCCAACAATTGAAGTAATGAAATTATTGTGACAGTCACAAGTAAAGTGCAGGTGTAGAAATTATATAGAGTTCACCTTTGAGGGTCACTGTGCTATTTTTTATAATCCAGTGGTTGTATTATGATTTATTCATGTATGATTAGTAACACTGTCCATATGGACCTCTTCTAACAAATATTGGGTCTTATTCCTACACCTACATGTATATTTTTCTGTTTGTATGATGATCAATTTAGCCACCTAGCCCAACCAATAAATTAAAGTATTTCCTGTCATAAAACAAGAAGTAATAATGATTATTTTCACCAAGACGAAGAGCTACAATTATAGTTACATTTTACAATCTACCTGGAACTCTATAATGATGAGTTGTGATTATTTTTCTAAGGTTTTAGAGGGAAATAAGGATAGAAAATCAAATGTCAAACATGTTCTATATGGAGTGTTAACAAGATATTTGCGATTCCTGCCACAAACACATCAGGGTGAGGTGTGTATGAGAACAGAGGTGTTTGGGGTGCAACAGAAGCCAAGTAAGTTTTAAAACTTTTGTGTGATCTGATCCTTGTATTTGCTAATCTATGAACAAAGGGTCCAAACCTAGTGGTTCTGTTATTTTGTTAATAATTGCTATTTGGATAAGTAGCTTTAATGATGCAAACCACTCTTTGAGCACTTGAGGAAAACAATCCAGCCATTGTCATAAGCTTCTTATGCTTATCCAGGTGACAGGATGCACCAATTTCTGCTTCATATATAGTAGTGGATAGTTTTATTGCCAGGGCCAGTAGGGTTGTGAGCTAAGGATTACAAGAAAAAATTCCAATTTACCACAAAATTTCCATGATAATATAGCATGAGTGTGGAGTTCCTCAGAGTCAGAAAAGTTAGGGATCAATTCTGGGCAATTTGAGCAGTACAGCCCATAATTTCATGACAGCTGTTTGGCTTCATGACAATTTTCCCATGAATATTTTTCTGTATTTTTGTAATAATATCTCACAGATTGTTTGGAAGTGTATTCAATTAACTACACTGAAAAACATGCATTGGTTAAATGTGAAGGTTAACTATAAATTGTTACATTACAGCATGTGATTCACAGGCAATTGGTTTGGCCAGTGGTGGTAGAATTCCAGATGACAGCTTCTCAGCCACTTCAATATATAATTCAAGATATAAAGCTAAATATGGTCGTCTTGATGGACCAAGGGCACGGGAAGCTAAGAATAATGATCCTAATGAGTACTTACAAATTGACCTTCTCTATGAGTATGTTGTCTGTGCTGTAGCTACTCAAGGAAATCCCCCAACCCATTCACGAGCTCCAGAATGGACCACAGAGTACAAACTAAGATTTTCTTTGAATGGTACCACTTTTTTCACTTATAAAGAAAGCAAGACTGACAAGGTTGGTATGTCATGCTTTCATATACAAGTATTCATAACAGCCAAAATTAATACTTGTGGTACAAAACTAAAGCTACTCACAAGAACAACAAATCTGCTCATACATGTCATAGATCATTATCAATTAACCAATGCTAACATTACCCACAATATACTTATGTTGCTTACAAACCATATTGACATTACCGTTAAGAATAAGTAGTGATATTTTCTCAAAGATTCCATGTACATGTATGGATCAATATGGAGTACACACACCAAAAAGCATGTAGTCTAGTGGTTAAATGTATATATTCACGATGCTATGAGTGTTAAAAGTGGTAGCAAACCCTGACCAATTCTAACCGTTATAACCACATAAAAAAGTGCCATAAAATGGTGAATGAAATGGTCCTGATCTCTCTGACAGTTGTTATTTGACCTGTGGCATTCCTCAAGGCACAATCCCTGGTCCTCTTCGAATGACTTGCTGAAGTATCCCAAGCTCTTTTGTTTTCAACTAAGGATGTATGCACTTAACCTACAGATAACAGATTTTCATTCTGCACATCGCAGATTCTTATTTTGAGTTTTTTTTTACAAATCACAGATTTTCACTTTGCAAGTTATAGATTTTTATTTTGCAAATTGCAGATTTTAATTTTCATCTCATTTCACAAATTACAGTAAATTATTAACTATGCTAAGTTTCAATACGTCAATATCACTTTTTGTATAACAGGCCTTTCCAGGAAATTCAGGAAAAACTGACACAGTGAAAAACAGTCTAAAGGAATTTGCAAGTGCAAAGTTTATCCACTTTCTGCAGCCAACAAAGTGTAATAAGTTCAAGGCTTTGAGAGTGGAGGCTTATGGAATACTTTTCACCAAAGGTATTTATTTGTTCTCGTTTTTGTCCCTCTGATACAAAATGAAGTCACAATTATTAGGAGAAATTAGGGCAAGATTGGGCAATTTTTCAGAACTGAGACAAATACTCTCCGATACTTAATTGTTTTTTGGTTTTAATGAGAATGATGTTAGTGTACCCCATGTGATTTTAGAGCTGAGCATTAGGGAATTGAACAATCATCTCATACAAAACTGAAGAGCATGACAAAGTTTGACTTGTTGTTTGTAAGATTGTCGGTTTGAGTTTTAATTGTTAATTTTGTTTGTTCTTTGTACTGATAAAAAATTGGTTCAATGGTTCCCATTCTCGGTTGAAAGCAACTGAATCAGTAGGGCTGAAAAAAACTTTAAACCAAGTTTTACAGAGGAGCCTAGGACTACCAACAAATGTTTGCTACTAAAACTTATGATGTTCATTTTATAAGGAAGACTGTTAACTAGACGAGTCAGCCAAATTGTGGCCATTCACCTTTTTAACTTATCATTTACCTAAATTTTAGAAGAGTTGCAGAGATATATGTTATTTGCTGGCTAAGGATCGGTCCGTATGGTGAAAAACCGTGACCGAGGTCTTGAAAATGCTGCCGAGTCCAGTTTTTCACCATACAGAACGACCCTTAGCCGGCAAATAACATATTTATCTTTTAAACTTAACAAAACTCTTTCTGAAAGAACCCAAATGATTTAGGGCTGTAAATATGGCAAGATCTTCCATAAACTGAACAATTTTTTAGCGAGTAAATGGTAGTTAAAATAGATTTGATGCAAATTATAGAGAGATGCCTCACCGAAACATTTTCATTTGCGTAACGATAAAGGTGATTTAAAAGGCTTCCAAACAAACTCTGAAACATTATTTTTACAAGTATCTGTCACAATCTGACACCTGTCAATTAGAGAATGCGTAAGAAGAAAAAAAGCGCAAGAACTTTTGCAAAAAAACAGAACTAGTTTGGCAAGGACTGTCATGGCAATATTTTCTTCAAAAACAGTCTATGATCTAACGGAAAGTATTACTCACTCTCATCAACGATTCATTCACGTACGAAGATTTACCTCTGTTCATCAAGTAAATGGCGAGGAAAGTAATTGTGAGTAAATTCAAATTTTTTATTTTGAAGTTGTGAGAGTTTGCTTGTTTGTTTGCTGCAATGGCGTGTGTAAATCTGTTCTTTCCTCCACAAAAACTAAATTCGAATGGCGCACTCCAACGAGACACAAGGGGATTTAATGCAGGCTTTTTCTCAATAAATTCCTTCAGTTTCTGTTGTGCAATTTATGGTACAAATGTCCAAATTTAATGGACTTGCAAAGACTCACCGAGAGCGTATGTTGTAGAAATGAACTTACTACGAACAAACTGTTCGAGAAAATTCAGATATTAAATGAATGAAAGTTCCATCGATTAGTTCAACTGTAACCAAATACCTCACGTTTTAACTTTCAAGGTATTTTTTGCCAACGATTAAAATTAATTGCAGACAGTTTTTAGGCTGCTTGTCAACCAACGTAATAACGCTATTGCTTATACAAATTCATTCTGAAACCAATATTTTTCTGTCAACCAGAGTGATTTGACAGAAAGAAAGGAGAGGATTCATAAGTTATTTATCGGCTTGAGGTAGTGGCCGACGTGGTTGCTTAAAAATACTGCCCAGCCAGAAAAACAAGATATATTTATGAAAAATGGCAACGAAAGTTGGGATGCACTGGGCGACTCACGAAAGCGTTACCGTAGCCCGTGGGCAGAGATAGGAAAATACTGACTGGGTAATGAACCAATTAGATTGCAGGATTCGTCACTGTACCCTCTTAAAAAAAATGAAGAAAATCATTGGATGTGTATGTTGAGAGCTCTACCCCCTTAAACCTTTCTAGTATTCATTACTGGTTATTTTTCCCTGTTATTTGTAATGCTTTAAATAGTTTTTAATTTTTAGGTTGTGTTGAGTTTAATCTTGGGATGGAAGATGGAAGAATTCTAGACACTGGAATAAATGCTTCTTCTTCCAGCACGCCAGCCAAGAACGGTCGGCTGAACTATGTATCAGGATCATCGTGGTGTGCCAGAACAGGTGACAGTAACCCATATCTACAGATTGATCTACAAACACTTCATATCATTTGCGCTGTGTCTACTCAAGGGAATTCCCTAGCAGATCAGTGGGTGAAGACCTACACTCTACAATTATCCATAGATGGGACAACTTGGACAAACTATAAGGAATTAGGTGGACAGGCTAAGGTGTAAAATACATTCTGTATTGAAGCATTATTTCTGAAACAAATAAGATTTAACATGCATTGACTTTTTCATCTTTATCAAATCTCCATAGGCTTTCACTAGGCAGTGACCAGTTCTCGTCCCTAAAAAATTATCAAATATAATGTGTGATACGCATTGTGATACAAACAGAAACACTGACATTGCAGGAAAAAACATAGCTTACAAGCCCTGCTTCTCAAGAGTCTCTGAGCTGCCCATAGTATCAAAATTTTTAATATTTATTTAATTAATAATGGTTAAAAGAATCGAAAACTTTGAGTTTGGTGAAGAAATTGAGAAAGATTTTTTTGTCTTTTCACAAGCATGTGACAAAATTCTGTTGTAACTTTTTAAAACTCTGTTCTTTTGATATGTACAATAGATCAATTGCAATTTCTGAGATGTGAAACTCAAATTATTGGCTCTAATATTATTGGGATAAATACCAACTAAGTTGAGGTGATATTTGATCTTCAAATGCTGTAGGAGTCAGTTGATTAATCGTTTCAATTAATAAGAAACCGTACAATCATTTGTCTCGCGATGTAGTCACTTGAGATGTAGACTGCAACATTTTCAGTGCTTACTGCTAGTCTTCATCAGGCGATGAGGTTGACTGCTTATGCATTACCATTTGTATCATGGGGTTCTATTGTGATTGGGTGATTTCTATCCCCATTGTTCCAATGAGTAATGGTTTCCCAAACTCCTTCCCAAACAAAGAGCATGTGAGGCAGTTCAACTCCACAGCGGTTTTGCCCTATGTAAAAGGTGTATCAGGGCCTCTTTACTGTTGCCTACAACAACAAGGCATCGATGCAGTCTTTAAGTCCGACACAACACTTAGGTTGCATTTATAGTGTATTTCCTGACAGATTGCAGCATTCATTTGGTTATTTTGCATATTTTCTCATACTTTTCCATCACTCTTTATCTGTATTTCTGTAATAGTATCTTACATATTGTTTAGAAGTTTATTAAATGAATTGTATTGGAAACATACATGAAATATGCAAAGATATGAAGGTAATCTTTCAATTGTTACCTTGCAGCATGTGATTCACAGGCAATTGGTTTGGCCAGTGGTGGTAGAATACCAGATGACAGTTTCTCTGCCAGTTCAAAATTTTTAAGCCATATATGCAGCTAAATATGGTCGTCTTAATGGAAAAAGGGCATGGGAACCTAAGACTACTACTGCATGATCCTGATGATTACCTACAAATTGACCTGCTCCATGAGTATGTTATCTGTGCTGTAGCTACTCAAGGAAATCTACCAACCCAATCACCAGATGCTCAAGAATGGACCACAGAGTACAAACTGAGATTTTCTTTCAGTGGTAACACCTTTTCCCCTTATGAAGAAATTAAAACTGACAAGGTTGGTAACCGGTCATTTCGCACAAAAGACTTTTCGCACAAGTCTTTTAGCACAAGTTTTGGACCGTTCGCACAATTCTTAGTGGTCATTTCGCACAATAATCATAAGTGAGAAACATCAATATAAAAGGTATACTGATTGATACTGATTAGACATTTCACCTTGACCGAGTAGCGAGTTAAAATTTACATGATTCGTCGGGTAACATGGCCGTGAACTTGAATTTTATGTATTTACACAGAAATTTTGTAAATAGGTCTTTTCTCCTTTTAAATAAAAAGTGAAACAGTTTGCAGGTTTTTACTTTGACTTCAGCGGAGGGAGGATTGATGACAGTTACTTTCGAAATCAACATGGCGTCCTTAGCGTTGGGTTGTCATGTTCGTTTGTCTGTAGTGGATGATGTACTGTCAAAACTAAAAGGTTTTTCGTTTAACAAAGGAAAAGCAAAAGAAGTAATCGTTCGAATGGGGAGTTCTTTACATTTTCATAGAGAGAAAGATTTGTTCCTTTCTTCAAGTAAGAATAGTGATCGTGTTCACAAGCGTTTCGATCTAGTTGAAGTTATCACGTAAATAAATGTCTACGTTCTCGCCGTTGAATCTTAATGAAAGTGACATGTGAAGGTGAGATATCTTATCAGTATCAATTAGTATACCTTTTATATTGATGTTTCACACTTATAATTGTTGTGCAAAATGACCACTAAGAATTGTGCGAACGTTCCAAAACTTGTGCTAAAAGACTTGTGCGAAAAGTCTTTTGTGCGAAATGTCCTGTATTCACAAGGTTGGTTGGTTATGCTCTCATATACAAGTATTCATAACAAAAAAAATTAGCACTTGTGGTACAAAACTAAAACTACTCACAGCAACGACAGATTTGCTTATTAATGTCATAGAATACTTACCATATTCACCAATGCTAACATTGCCCATAATGTACTTATGTCACAAACAAACCATATCAACATTACTTTCAAGAATTAATGGTGACATTTACTATAATCAATTACATGTACATTTAAGGGTCAATATGGAGTACACCTACCAAACACCTTGTAGTCTATTAGTTAAATATATGTTTTGATAGGAGTATGAGTGTACAAAGATGTAGCAAACACGGACCAATTCTAACTGTGCAATCACACTTTCTTGAAAAAATACCTTAAAATTTAGAGATCAAGAATTAAGTGGTCCAAATCTCTCTGACAGTCATTATCTAACCTAACCTATGGCATTTCCTAAGGCACAATCCCCTGGTGTTCTTGAAATGAGTAGCTCAACTGTCTCAAGCTCTTTAGTTTTCAACCAAGGATATATGCACTTAACCTACAGATAGCAGATTTCCATTCTGCACGGTACAGATTCTCATTTGGTGTTCTTTTTGCCAATTTCATTTTCATTTTGCAAGTCACAGACTTTCATTTTACAAATTTTTAAATAATTTTATCTCATTTTGCAAATTACAGTAAACCATTAACTATGGCAAGTCTCAACACACCAATACCACTTTTTGTATAACAGGCCTTTCCAGGAAATTCAGGTAAAACTGACACAGTGAAAAACAGTCTAAAGGAATTTGCAAGTGCAAAGTTTATACGCTTTCTGCCAACAAAGTATAATGTGTTCAAGTTTCTGAGAGTGGAGGCTTATGGAATACTTTTCACTAAAGGTAGTTATTTGTTCTCATTTTTGCCCCTCAGATTACAAACTGAAGTCATGATAGCTAATTGTCAGGTAAATTAAGGTGAGATTGGACGATTAACAGAACAGTTATGATTGTAGTTGTACAAAAATATAAATGCCTCCCATAGCAGGGTTTTGGAAAAGAAAGATACAGTTTAATTCTGTTGCATTATTGTACAATAAATTGCTACATATGATGGACAATGAAGTTCTGCATTGCTAAATGAAGTGTTATTCAGATACATGTGTATCGTTGATAAATTTCACATTACTTATCTGCTAAGCATGGAAGCATACATTGTGCATCTCATTGTGTCTATTTCAGTTCCATCACAGCCTCCTACTGCCTTCAATCTGACTGCAACGTCTTCTACCAGCATTGCAGCTTCCTGGCGGCTACCACCAGTCTATGCCAGACATGCAACTATTAAAGGGTTTAAATTGTTTTACACAAAGAAAGTTTCGGGTTTGTTAATAACAACCTTGACTATAAGTGGGGAATCGACATTGAGTAGAAATGTTGCTTAGGGTTATAAATACGTATATGAAATATACGAAATATATAAATACGTATATGAAACTCAAAGCCAGGCTCCCGAACCATAAACAGTCTCATGTTCCAACTGAGTATCAGTCACTACAGGAAGTACCCATGAACCCCGAATATTACAATATGGTGCTTCAGAAAGAAATTGGCGGGAAACAAAATGAAGAAGTGTATGAGGAAATATGATAATCCCCAAATAATTTCCTCAAGAACAGACATGACTACAATTGGTTTCTGGTCAAGGCAGTTTATCAGCCAATTTACAGCAGTGCGGCTGTAAGAGCTTCCTCGGCTAGCAACGACTTTTATTTGGTCGATTCGAAATTAATTATATTAATTTTTCTCGTATTTTACGCATATCTGTATAATTATAGGGAATCCATGCTATCAAGTGAGATTTAATCTGCAATTGCATATCCCAGTGGCAGCATGAAAATTTAATTCGAGTTAAAGTGAGTTCTGAACCAGAATTAAAGTTGAAGTACTGAATTTGCAAACTCGTTTAAGAGCCAGTAGATATAAAAAGAGAGAAAAATGTAAAAATGTAATGGAAGTTGTTCCTTTTGAACCGTTTATTATGTTCTTATACATAGTAGATTCTTCTAAATCGTAAAACAAATCTGGTTTGTACTCTTCCTTTGAAGAAATTGAAAAAGTATAGCTAACAGAATATTATTGTTAGATATTTGTAGATAGCTGATACACTCTAGTCTCTTGAAGATATTTCTAAGTCCGCCTATTTACAAATTGAAGAAAATGGGAGATAAACGTTGTTCGTGTCTCACGATAGAGAAAATGATATTTTTCTTTATTCTCATCACTTATCTGGTTGATATTGTATTGATATTGTAAGGAGAAATTCTGCCTTGGTCACTCATGGGAGTTAAAGGGTTAAATTGAAAAATATTTGGAAAGATTTTTCCAATGCAATAAAATATAAATATTATTAGATTCAACTGTATCTAAGCAACAGAATGGTTGTAGATAATGGTATAAAAAGTTTTCACGAAAAGATATCTTTTTATAACATGCTCTGTAATTCCAACGTGTTGATTAGAAAAGACTCATAACTTTCAGGTTTAGGAAGCTTTGGTAGCAAAGTATCCGTGTAGTTTACTTTTGAATTGTTTAATCCTTTCCACCCTAACATCAGTGTGCACATTCTCCATACTGCTCTCTATACATTTCTTAAAGTGCTGACGAGGAGAATTTGTTTAACAATCACGGGCTTCTTCAGCTGGTGGTCATTTTCTGCTAATTCTGCTAATTTCTGAGCAGATACTCATTTAGATTTTCCTTCTTGGATTGCGGTGTTGTTATTCTTTTCGTATTGGTAAACTCGCGTTGCTTAACTTGATGTTCATATTTTCTTTCGATCTTTATTTATCAGGATTACAGACAACGTAATGCGTACATTCTAACTCAAGCTTTATCAGATAACAGTATTATCTCGGTCCGTAAAAATTGCAAAAGAAAAAAAAGGAACTCGGCCAATATCCAATATTCAGCTTCGTTAATAACGCATATATTGACATATTGTAGCAAAAGAGTTATCTTTTTATTGAACCAAAAATGTTCGTGTAGTTAAAACGAGCGCGCGATAACTAGTCGTTGTATTCTTTAAGTCACGGCAAACTCCCATGGGCAAATAGTTGTCACTAAATTTACCAATCAGAGCGCGCACTTTACGTTGGTCATGTTTCAAAACGTACTTGGAAATTCCAAAAAACCCAGTGATTAAATTATTACTGCTACGTCCATAGCACCATCAAGGGGTGAAATCCAAACTGATGACAAACCGACACGCGAGCTTCCGTAACAACTATAAATACTGTAAAGAAGTAAACGTATCATAATTTAGAAATTAACATAAACTGATTTAAAAATAAGATTTACATGCATTGACGATATTCCTACAAACTATACAAAGACGAGCTTGGTTTTATGGCGAATGTATAATTTTTTTTGATTTCTCATAAATGGATCTTATATTTCCGCACTTGTTAATTTAGACGTATTCGTTTGGTTTTTCCACGTATCATCTCGATACAATTATTTTCGCACTTTACGAAGGTTTGAATAAAGGCTTAAAAAAAATTCAACTTCTTGAAAACAAAGCAGATAGTCCCAAAGGTAATCTATTGTTTGCGCTATTGTTTTCTTCTAACAAAAGACTGTATGCATAATGAAGTATGGGGCTGTGCGGAAATTTTGCCCAAAAACATCTTGCGTGACGGCATACCGTGACACACAATCGAAACATGGCGCAGTTTAATCTCGAGCTTTGTTCCTGTGTAGTTGTTCTCGCTGTATTTCTTCCTCTGGCTTCAGGTGAGCACCATATCATATCAAATCTACTCGAAAGGTTTATTTTTATTTGAATACTACATTTAGCAGAAATAGTGGGATATGTCTTTCAATTTTAAGAGCTGGAGCTTAAGACTTCCGCGTACCATCGCAACTTAATCGCTAATGCAGTCAGCATTAAAACCAAAAAGATTAGAGTTTTGTTTATTAATCTTGGGACAAATACCAGGCTCTCTTTAAAAACAATCCTTTTCAAAGCATGTTTGGGAATGTGACCAAACAATTGAATAAATTTACTAAATGCTAAAGCACGTTCAAGCGACTTGGTAAAACGACGCCACGAACCTTTCTGTCGAAAAATTCATTCTCATCCATGAAAAACTTGGGTTTTGAAGCTAATAGAACAACCTGGTAGATAATCATGCTGAGGGTAAGTTTTAAAGTAATACTAATACAAGTCATTTAACTGAGATTTTGTCGTCGAACATATTTATTGCGACCGTCGTCAACTAAACTTCTACGCATGCCTCAGGCATTGACTGATTCCATGTCTGCCTCAGAAACGTGTCTTTTCCAATCTTGCGAAAATATTAATAATACATTATGCTTACATTACAGCTTAAGGAGAGCAAACAGATAATTGAAATTGTCTGCCTTTTCCAGTATTTCCCTATGAAACAATTATTCATTTCCGTTTCTCAAGCGAGGAAGGTACGCGATTCACACGCGTGCATGCCCATGCAGGCGAAGGAGGCCGTTCCCTTTTGCCCCCGCGAGTCACACTCATGGCTGCCTCTCGCCCAGTTTTCCTTGTTGTTAACGATATGCGACCGTGGCGATAAAATATCGAGCGTCGGACAGAAAGCGAATAGCTACCACTGCATTGACTGACTGGCTTCGCAAAATACCTATTTACAATTACCGTACTTTTTCGAATAAGCGCCCACTCTTTGATAAGCGTCCTCTCCCGAATAAGCGACCCCCTATCTCACTTTCTTCAATCACTAGTAGGGATACAAGGAAATCCTGTTTCTATTGCCACTTTATCTATAACATTTTGGGCTTCAACCACCGCCGCATCAGGACAGGAGAGTAGATTCTTTTCCGTTCCAGTTATGTTTGCCTCCATGTGCTTACAGAGTTCCATTACAATTTTTAAATAAGCACACGGGCCTTTCGTTAAAGGAATACGGTTCTTTGAAATACTTAAAATAGAGTTTGGGTCGAACTACTAAAAACTCAAACTTACATACTTCAGCTGGAATAAAAATGTTTTCAATGTAGATGAAATCAACTAGATCGTACATGAAAATTCTAAAAATCCCATTGATTTAACTATCGCTGCCACATCCATAGCATCAAAGGGTGAAATTCAATCTGAACGACAAACCAACACAAACTTATGTGATAACTATAAAAATACTGCAAAGAACAAAATGCATTATTAAGAAATAAGCATAAACTGATTGAAAGCTCCAGATTTACATGTCTTAGCGATAATGCTACAAATTATGCAAATACGAGCTTGAGTGGCGAGGAAACAGACATGTTTTGTCGCATGAGCTTTCTGTTACAAAAGGCCGGACTAGCAAAACAATCGTGACCACATACCGTGACACACTCAATCAAAACATGGCGCAGTTTAATCTCGAGCTTTGTTTCTGTGTAGTTGTTTTCGCTGTATTTCTTACTCTGGCTTCAACTGAGTACTATATCATATCAAATCTACTTGAAAGGTTTATTGTAATTTTTAATGCTACAATTAGCAGAAATGGTGGGATATATCTTTTAGTTTAGGGAGCTAAAGCTTAAGACTGGATACCATTGCAACTTAATCGCCAACGCAGACAGCATCAATACCAAAAAGATAGGAAAGCTCTTCCGGGTTTCGCTTCTCCTTTTCATGAAAACATTATCTTAAAACGAATGTGAATGTTGACTCCTTCATGCTTTTTTGGCAAGCTCGGCTAGGAAGGAAAGAGTTATTTACGAAAAGCAATTTAAACTTTACATTATTTAGCAAATAGACAGAGAGTCCGAAACCATTATGTTTACTTAGTAGACTTTTTATCAGTGTCAAAATAAACCACTCAAGGAAATTATGCTACCTATACTATGTCCTCGGTGATTTTAGGTATACACTTTATGGAAGGATTTCAGTTTAACTCGGCCCTATTCTAAGACAGAGATAGTTTCAAATATAGTCTAATGTTTTTGCCATTGTTCTTTTCATTTAGGAACTCTATACATAATAAATTATGGATGATATCATGGATTATGCGAATTCCAGCATATATTCACTAGTTAACTTAGTCGCATTTCGACCAACCTGTACATTCTTGCCTTGCACTCCAGAAATTGTGCATTTACCCAAAAATTCAACTTATCTTTCATCTAAGGAAGGGTTAAAAACCCTGTTTTCCTGTGTCGAGTTATTTAGTAAATAAACCATCAGGCGGTTGGTATGTCTGTAGCTGAGATATTGTCCGGAAAATAAATATTTGGCAAAGTAGCGAAGCTTGGAGGGCAAATGAGTAATTATGAGTAGAAACCCTAAGTCAAGGACATTATTAGTCGACATACTAGCAAGCCAGATAGAGGTTTATCATAATACAATCCCTCTATTAATGTATTGTACATTGAGCAGCATTTGGATCACTTTTCACCAGACTCTAAAAAACGAGTTTGTTTTTCTTCCACGCTTTGCAGCTCGTTAAATATGCACCATTAGCCACTTGTTAACTATCTGGACCTTTAACTAGAGGTACCTATTAGAGAGAATCAAGGCTTGCGCGTCCCTTTTACATCCAACCCTTTATCCCTGTTACAATTATAATTGTGAATATGTCATAATGCAAATGTAAATTTTGTTTCTATAGGGGCTTGTGTTGATTTTGACCTTGGAATGGGAAGTGGAACAATTCCAAATAGTGATATAACTGCTTCTTCTGAACAAAGTGCTAGCACACCAGCCATAAATGGTCGACTGAACTACACATCTGGATCATCATGGTGTGCACGAACAAGTGACACTAATTCATATCTACAGATTGATCTACAGGCAATTTATATCATCTGTGCTGTGTCCACTCAAGGGAATTCTGATGCAGATCAGTGGGTGAAGAATTACACATTACAATTTTCCACAAATGGGAAAACTTGGACAGACTATAAGGAAAGTGGAAAAACCAAGGTAAATTGGAAATATACTCTGAAGCATAGCTGCGACAGCTAGTTATATGCCAATAGAACATGGATTGTAAAGTCTGACAATATAGAATATCTTACAGGTAAAATAAGTATTGTCTTTAGAATTGTTGATCTTAATAGTATTTAAACTATTTGTATTCTTATATCTGCTACGTTCTTAATTTTATAAAAACACTATTGATGACTTGTGACTATTTTTTGGTTCAAAGTTTCTGAGAGGAAATGATGACAGGAACTCAGAAAAGAAGCATGTTGTTTATGGGGTGTTAGCAAAACAACTGCGATTCCGGCCACGAACGCACCAGGCTGGGGTGTGTATGAGGACAGAGGTATTTGGAGTGAAAAAAAACCCACGTGAGTTTGAAGCTTCGATGCATTTTTTGCATGTCTGCTATTATCGTGGTACCAGTATTGTTATCACATTGTAGGGTAGTCCAAGCTACTCTTTTAATCTTTACGCAAGTGTTTCAAAGCATGCGAAATGAGAACAGCTGATAGAAAAAGACTGAATTTGAAGCTATTGTTTGGTACTTAAAACGTCATTATGAGTTATTAAAATAATCTGGTAAGCTTTAACCTATAGATCTATTGTTTGTTTTGTAAAGTTAATAATGCAAATTAATGGCCTTAAAGTATCGGGTAAAAATACCAACTGAGTTGCAGTGAGAGTTGGTCTACAGATCTTGTAGAAGTTATTTGTTTGATCACTTGAATTATTAAACATGATTTGTATAAAGATACATGGAGCCTCATCGTGGTCTCAACTTATATTTTATTTGGTAAACGAACATGTCTTATGCTTACACGTCCCACGACACTTGCATAAGACCACAGACCTAATATGATTACAGTTTGCATGGCACTATGAAGGCTGATTTAAATTATTACCTTGCAGCTTGTGAAATGGAGGCCATTGGTCTGGCCAGTGGTGGTACAATTCCAGACAGCAGCTTCTCTGCCTCATCGCATTTTGATCATAGGTATAAACCCTCTTATGGTCGACTTAATGGAAGTAGCCGGGGCTGGGGACCCAAAACTAACTTCAATTCTGCTGACTACCTCCAAATTGACTTTCTGTATGAGTATGTTATCTGTGCTGTTGCTACCCAAGGAGCTAATGGTATCGATGAGTGGACAAAAAACTACGAGATTCAGTTATCAGTGGATGGTAATACTATGGTTACCTACCAAGAAAACAATGTAGACAGGGTAAGTTTATATAAAAGTCATGTGAATATTCATGTATGCTACAAAAAGGCCAATAGTATATAGGTCCTAGAACATTTTCTCAATTTTGTAAGTCAAGATGGGGGAGGTAAAAGAAGTGTGTACTTGGTCAAGGCTCAGTCTTGTTGTTTAATAAAGTATGTAATCTATAGCAAAGAAAATAAAAAGATTGTGTGAAAAGGCTTTTGAAAAATTTTATTTTTCGGTGTTGTTTCCAGTGGTTCTCATATTGTAATCTCTCTCGAACTACATGTACCTCTCCCTTAGGCTATTCACCAGAAATGGTATACAGGGTCAGATACTGGTGTTTTTGAGTTAGTTTTGTAACAATAGAAACTAGGTCTTTCAATAGCTATTAGAGACGTGTAAGCAACTGATACTTAATAGTGGTCAATGAAGCAGTACTATCAAGACTATTTTGACACAATTATTTCACATTTTGTACCACAAACTACAGGTCTTTCTCGGAAACTCAAATCGAAATGGCATCGTGAAAAACAGTCTCCAGGAATTTGCAAGTGCAAAGTTTATCCGTTTTAAGCCAACGGCATACAATAGCTTTAAAGCTCTGAGAGTGGAAGTTTATGGAATACTTCTAACAAAAGGTATTTATTTGCTCTTGTTTTTATCTCCCCCTGAGACAGAAATGAAGTCATATGATTCAAATTATTTGTGGAAGACAAGCCTAGGTAATCGTGCAGAGCTAGCTAACGACGAGTTATAAACTATCCAATATTGATAGAGCCTTGTAATTGGTCAGGTGAAAATTTTTTTAAAAACAACCCTATAGCTGACCATAAGAGATGAGAGAATTTGAAAATCAATAAATTTAGGTTTTTTTAAAAGACTTAAATATCGTTTTAAAATTCTTGAATCTATTCTGCTCAGATCCTTCAGGTTCTCTTTCTGTTAAATTGAAAAAAAAGTTTTGCTTAGATTATTATTTGTGCTTGATATGAAACAGTGTCTGATGTGATTGTAGCATTGTACATTGTAGATTCTGGAGCTCAGTGGGTTTCCATTACAACAGCATCATTTCTCTCCTTTTATGTATAGCACATCCTCACACTCGGGATACAAATAATGTATATTTAATGCATGTGCACAGTCCCATGATCCTTCACTTTGATCCGAGGAATATCTAAGGCTCTCTAACGTCATGAGGGTGATTAATTTACATTCATATCACTAAATCAACTAAAAATTATAACAAGCAACTGATGTTGTTCATTTCAGTTCCATCACAACCTCCGGCAGCCTTCAAGTTAACTGCAAGCTCTTCTACCAGCATCACAGCTTCCTGGCAGTTGCCACCAGTCTTTGCCAGACATGGAAGAAACATTACAGGGTTTAAACTGTTCTACAAAAAGAAAGGTTCTGGTGGATCAGCAACAACCTTGACTATTAGCAAGGGATCGACATTAAGTAGAAATGTCACCTGGCTTGATAAGTACACATAGTACGAATTTAAAGTGTTGGCCTTCACCTCTGATGGTGATGGACCAAAGAGCGCTGTTGAGGTGGAGAGAACAAAGGAAGATGGTATGTGATATGAAGGCGAAAGAGAAAAGATTATCACAATTTTTTATGAATAATAAATTGATTGGAACTGTTGATAAAATCAGGTAAAGAAAAGATCCTCCCCCCCCCAGATATTAGAAGGGTGCTGCTACCAACTGAGCTGTAAAGCCACGGGTTGGGAACTAGGTCTGATTTTAGACGCTTAATTGTTTGGTAGCAACAATGAACAAGACCAGTCAGGCCTTAAGTAATGACAGTTTTGTAAATGCAGCTCCATCACAAGCCCCGAGAAACTTTGATGCGACAGCAGTTACTTCTACAATTATCACAGCATCCTGGCAGTTACCACCAGCAGACTCCAGAAATGGAGTAATTATAGGATTCAAATTGTTTTACCAAAAGAGAGGCTCTGCTGGACGAGCAACCACCCTGACCATTAACAATGGAACAGCATTAAGAAGAGATGTCACTGGACTTAATATTTACACAGAATATGAATTTGAAGTGTTGGCCTTTACTTCAGTTGGTGATGGACCAAGGAGTTCTCCTGTAGTGGTGGTGAGAACCATGAAAGATGGTAAGAATTTTAAAACGATGTTTAAGTCTTTTTTTAACTGAGTCAGGTGCAACGACAGCGAAAAAGTTATAAGCCGATCTTCAAATGAAAAAGCATTGTCACAGAACTTTAAAGGCTCATTGTAAGATTTGAATTTGATCACTTTTACATTTGCAGTAACCAAGGTGGCTTTTTTTGTGGTTAGTAGTATTTATGGTGTTGTAGTATACTTTTACTTGTATGGCCAACGAATTCGAAGCTGAAATGTTCTTAGGCATTGAGAAGTTAAAACACTGTGCTTTTATTCAAATGTTTATCATTTCATATATTTATAAGGCAATTTGCTATATTTTTGTGATTAAGTTGTTGAAGTGGATATGCGGCTTGGCCAATTCGGACTCATTTCATTAATAAATCATCACCTTTCTTTCAAAAGTAAAAAAGTTAGTCAAATCAGTGATCGATATTGGGTGAGAATTCATCATTTTAGGACCTTGGTCAAGCATACATAATTGTTCGTGAAAACGGTTCGGAAACATCTAGAGACGACTGCTGCAACATTACAAATGCATGAATACTAAAGGAAGGTAGTCCATAATACCTCAAGATAACCTGTGCAAAAAATCTGCAGAACAAAAGAGGATAAATGCAACAAAATTGAATGGTTGAAAACCACTGAATTAGTAGAGCTGAAGAAAAATTGAAACCCAGCGTTAAAGAGGAACCTTGGACTGCCAACAGATGTTTGCCACTAAAATGCTTGGGATTTCACAGATACATTGTACCATTGATATTGCTTTTGACCCAACATTTGTAAGGAAGACTTTTGACTGGAAGAGTAAGCTAAATTGTGGTTATTCAGTTTTTTGAAATGGTCATTCACCTAAATTTTTAAAGGGTTACAGAGACACAATTACTAAATGCTCATGTTGAGAGCTCTACCCTCTTTAATCCTTTCTAGTGTTCATTACTGATTATTTTCCCTATCATTTGTAATTCTTTAGATATTTTTTTCTTCTTTAAGGTTGTGTCGAGTTTAGTCTTGGGATGGAAAATGGAAGAATTCCAGACAGTGGAATAACTGCTTCTTCTTCCAGCCCACTAGCCAAGAATGCTCGACTGAATTACGCATCAGAATCATCGTGGTGTGCAGGAACAAGTGACACCAACCCATATCTACAGATTGATCTACAAACACTTCATATCATCTGCGCTGTGTCCACTCAAGGGAATTCTCAAGCAGATCAGTGGGTGAAGAGTTACACACTACAATTATCTACAGATGGTACAACTTGGAAAGACTACAAGGAAGCTGGACAAATCAAGGTATATAGGGAATAGACTGTGACTACAGTTTCATGCCGATAGAACATGGATTGTAAAGTTTAACAATATAGAATATCTTACTGGTAAAATGATAAGTCTCGTCCCAAGACATGTTGATCTTAATGGTATCAACACTAATTATATTCTTGTACCTGCTATATATGTGACTATTTGTTTACTTCAAGATTCTGACAGGAAATACTGACAGGAACTCAGACGTAAAGCATGTTGTTTATGGTATATTAACAAGATTCTTACGATTCCTGCCACGAACGAGCCAGGGTGGGATGTGTATGAGAACAGAGGTATTTGGAGTGAAAAAAAACCCAAGTGAGTTTGAAGCTTTAATGTATTTTTGCATGTCTGCTTTTATTAAGTTATCATTATTATTATTATTATCATATTGCAGGGTAATCGAAGATACTCTTTTTATCTGTACACAAGTTTTCTAAACCATTTCAGAGGAGAATAGCTGATAGGAAGGGCTGAATTTGAATTTATTGTTTGGTGCTCAAAAAGTCATTATGGACTTTTAAAAAAATCTGTTAATCTTTAATTTTTAGACCAATTGTACTTTTTGTGAAGTGAATAATGCAAATTAATGGCTTTAAAGTATCAGTACCTTACCCAGACAAGTGCAAAGCAATGATCATGTAATGGCAACCATTTACTGGACCGTTCGTTTTTAAATGCAATAAAGGCTATACCGCCCCACAATGCAAGGATGTATTTGTACAGAGGAATTCAAGCCGCAAAAACAGAAGAAATGATGATACCATCCTTTCAAGATCCATACAGTACAAAGGAGCAATAGCTTGGAACAGTCTCTCTAGCAAGGACTCAACAGCTGAAAACTTAAAGAATTAAAGCTTTTATTAACTAAATTTGACATTGGCAAATAAATTTTGGTTCTACTGCAGCCGTCATCAAACACAAGGACAATAGTTTGTTACGCGTCCCATGGCGCATGCACGAGACCGCAGACCTAATATGATTACAATTTGCATGGCACTATGAAGGCTGATTTAAATTATTACCTTGCAGCTTGTGAAATGGAGGCCATTGGTCTGGCCTTTGGTGGTACAATTCCAGATAGCAGCTTCTCTGCCTCATCGCATTATGATCATAGGTATAAACCCTCTTATGGTCGACTTAATAGAAATAGCCTGGGTTGGGCACCCAAAACTAAGTTCGATCCTGCTGACTACCTCCAAATTGACTTTCTGTATGACTATGTTATCTGTGCTGTTGCTACCCAAGGAGCTAATGGTATCAATGAGTGGACAAAAAACTACGAGATTCAGTTATCAGTGGATGGTACCACTGTGGTTACCTACCAAGAAAACAGTGTAGACAGGGTAAGTTTATATAAAAGTCATGTCAATAATCATGTAAGTTACAAAAAGGCCAATAGTATATAGGTCCTAGAACATTTTCTCAACTTTTAAGTCAAGATGAGGGAGGTAAAAGAAGTGTGTACTTGGTCAAGGCTCAGTCTTGTTGTTTAATAAAGTATGTTATTATGTCATAAGTATTTACCCTCTAATGGTGGACTGAATGGAAATAGGCGGAGTTGGGCACCCAAGACTAATTCCGATCCTGCCGACTACCTCCAAAATTGACCTTCTGTATGAGTATGTTATCTGTGCCGTTGCAACTCAAGGAGCTTATGGTATTGATGAGTGGACAACAAAGTATAAGATTCTCTTATCAATGGATGGTACCACTATGGTCACCTACCAAGAAAACAATGTTAATAGAGTATGTTTCCATAAAATTCATGTGTATATACATGTACATATCAAAACAAGCCAAAAGTGTGTAGGTCCTAGAACACTGTCTAAGTTTCTTTAGGTCAAGAGGAGGGAGACAAAAGAAGTTTCTACTTGGTCAAGACTCAGTTTTGTTGTTTGATAGAGTATATAATCGATAACAAAGAAAATGCAAACATTGCGTGAAAGGGATTTCGAAAAATCTTATTCTTTGGTGTTTGTCTAACCAGTGGTTCTTGTATTGTAATCTCTCACGAACTACATGTACATCTCCCTTAAGTTATTCACCAAAAATGATATACAGGGTCTCATACTGGTTTTGTGTTTGTTTTGTATCAACACACACCAGGTCTTCTAATAGCCACCAGGGAAATGTAAATAGCTGATACTTAGTGATATTAGGTGATATTAGTGGTCAGTGAAGCAATAGTATCATGAAAATGTTGATACAATAATGTCACTGTTTATACCACAAACCATAGGTCTTTCCCGGAAACTCAAATCAAAATGGCATCGTAAAAAACAGTCTCCAGGAATTTGCAAGTGCCAAGTTCATCCGCTTTCAGCCAACAGCATATAACAGCTTTAAAGCTCTGCGAGTGGAAGTTCATGGAATACTTCTTACTAAAGGTAAGTATTAGCCCCTCCTCATGATCGATGTTTATCCACTTTGATGTGAGGAAAATCTAAGGCTTTCTAAGCTAACGAGGATGATTAATTTACATTCATATCAATAAAATAACTAGGAATTATAACAAACAATTGGTGTTGTATATTTCAGTTCCATCCCAACCTCCTACTGCCTTCAAGTTAACTGCAAGCTCTTCTACTAGCATCACAGCTTCCTGGCAATTGCCACCAGTCTTTGCCAGACATGGAAGGAACATTACTGGATTTAAACTGTTCTACAAAAAGAAAGGTTGTGGTGCGTCAGAAACAAATTTGACTATTAACAGTAGATCAATGTTAAGTAGAAATGTCACTGGGCTTTATAAGTTCACAGAATATGGATTTCAAGTCTTGGCATATACTCCTGATGGTGATGGACCAAAGAGCCCTGTTGAGGTGAAGAGAACCAAGGAAGATGGTATGTGATAGATGAAGGTGAAAGAGATAAAATAATTATAGTTTTTAATGGAAGAAATTCTATTGAAGGGGAAAAAATTGGGGACCTTGACAACCGACCACTTAATACAGCATGAGTACTTAATATGGTGTCGCTTAATAAAGGCTCGAATTTATTACATTTTTAGAACGCACTACAAATGCTTTTGATTAATTGTTATTCAATCCCCATACCTCCCATTATTTTATCAATAATCACATTATCTTTATTCTTCCAGCTCCTAGTGCACCTGTATCTTTGTCTTCTGTTGATGTGTCACCCAGAAATTCGCACGGTCCAAGAATAACCTTGACCTGGATTGAGCCTGCAGAACCAAATGGAGTTATTAGAAGTTACACTTTGTTTTACAGTCAAAATGGAGGTGCAGCAAGAGAGATTTCTGGAATAGACAAGGATGCATTTAGTCACACAGTTGATGTGTTTGGTGGAGTGACTTATCAGTTTAATGTCACAGCTGTGACTATTAAACCTGGACCATATGAGACGATAACTGTAACTACCAGGACATATGGTAAACTTAACTTTCAAATTTTTGAAGCGACCATAACTTAGTTACTTCATGAAATTCTGTCGAACCTAAGCGAATAATTTATATCTTACCGTCATTTTGATCAATTTAACTCTTGAAGAAATGGGTCTCGTTAATTCATTTAGTTAGTCTAAGCGCTGTGTCATGAATCACCTTCTGAACTTGTAATCATACAGCTGTATTATCTCATTCGATAGGAACCCTTTTGTTGAGATACTAAGTGTTTATCTTTCTCACCAGCTCCTAGAGCTCCAGTTCCACATAATGTGAGTGATGTTGAGGTTTCTGAGACAGCTGTGGATATTTTTCTGTGGCCAATTGAACAAATTAATGGTCCAATAAGGTAATTATCAATAAGAGTGTGATTTGCAGAATAACCTAAGGTTGATTAGGTCCTTCCTAATGATAAGGTGAGATTGCCAGCCGCTCCTCGAGAAATGAGGTCACGCTTCTTCCACGAAGGCTGGCTTGACGCATGCAATGGAAATCAAGCGAAAGA